>NC_074705.1:8783905-8962489 GCF_029448725.1 Salvelinus fontinalis
AGATGAGGAGAGGAGGCATGCGGAGAGAGAACAGGTACACACTTTGACTTCGTCCTGAAGTTCTCTTGTTCTCTCTTTTCTTGCTGCTACGGTGTATAGGAGTATCTCTGTCTCTTGTTCTCTCTGTGCCTTGCTCTCGCCTTCCCTCTGTGCTGCATTAGGAGTATATCTCTGTCTGACTCTCTCTTTCTGTTTCCTGTTCTCTCCTTCCCTCCACGCTGCGTTGTGATAGGAGTATATCCGTAGACAGCTGGAGGAGGAACAGAGACAGTTAGAGATCCTACAGCAGCAGCTTCTACAGGAGCAGGCCCTACTGCTGGTAACACTGTTACCCCTGCATGTATATATATATATATACCCCTCAACAGCTTCTACAGGAGCAGGCCCTACTGCTGGTAACACTGTTACCCCTGCATGTATATATATATATATACCCCTCAACAGCTTCTACAGGAGCAGGCCCTACTGCTGGTAACACTGTTACCCCTGCATGTATATATATATATACCCCTCAACAGCTTCTACAGGAGCAGGCCCTACTGCTGGTAACACTGATACCCCTGCATGTATATATATATATACCCCTCAGCAGCTTCTACAGGAGCAGGCCCTACTGCTGGTAACACTGATACCCCTGCATGTATATATATATATACCCCTCTACAGCTTCTACAGGAGCAGGCCCTACTGCTGGTAACACTGTTACCCCTGCATGTATATATATATATACCCCTCAACAGCCTCTACAGGAGCAGGCCCTACTGCTGGTAACACTGTTACCCCTGCATGTATATATATATATACCCCTCAACAGCTTCTACAGGAGCAGGCCCTACTGCTGATAACACTGTTACCCCTGCATGTATATATATATATACCCCTCAGCAGCTTCTACAGGAGCAGGCCCTACTGCTGGTAACACTGATACCCCTGCATGTATATATATATATACCCCTCAGCAGCTTCTACAGGAGCAGGCCCTACTGCTGGTAACACTGATACCCCTGCATGTATATATATATATACCCCTCAGCAGCTTCTACAGGAGCAGGCCCTACTGCTGGTAACACTGATACCCCTGCATGTATATATATATATACCCCTCAGCAGCTTCTACAGGAGCAGGCCCTACTGCTGGTAACACTGATACCCCTGCATGTATATATATATATACCCCTCAGCAGCTTGTAAAGGAGCAGGCCCTACTGCTGGTAACACTGATACCCCTGCATGTATATATATATATATACCCCTCAGCAGCTTCTAAAGGAGCAGGCCCTACTGCTGGTAACACTGTTACCCCTGCATGTATATATATATATATACCCCTCAGCAGCTTCTACAGGTGCAGGCCCTACTGCTGGTAACACTGATACCCCTGCATGTATATATATATATACCCCTCAGCAGCTTCTACAGGAGCAGGCCCTACTGCTGGTAACACTGATACCCCTGCATGTCTATGTATATATACCCCTGACCTCTCACCCCTGACCCCTCAATAACTTCTACAAGGTCAGGCCCATTGTATACCTGCATGTCTACATCTACCTGCCCCCATCCTCTGAAGTCTGACCCCTCAACCCTGTGAAACTACAGCTACAGAGCCTGTTGTGTAAACCTGTATGTTTTGCCTGTGTCCAGTGTTTGTTGTTCCTCGTTCTTCTCTGCAAGTACTTACCCTGCAAGGAACCCCCCTCCCCAGCCCCATCAAATCACATCACATCACATTTTATTTGTCACATGCGCCGAATAAAACAGGTGTAGACCTTACCGTGAAATGCTTACTTACAAGACCTTAACCAACAATGGAGTTCAATAAACTAAAGTAAAAAATGTAATAAAAAGTAACACCGAGCCGATGTGCAGGTTAGTCGAGGTAATTTGTACATGGATCATGAAACGTCCCTGTGAGCCCCGTCCTGTATGGATCCTATTGGTCATCCTGTCCTGTATGGATCCTATTGGTCATCATGTCCTGTATGGATCCTATTGGTCATCCTGTCCTGTATGGATCCTATTGGTCATCATGTCCTGTATGGATCCTATTGGTCATCCTGTCCTGTATGGATCCTATTGGTCATCATGTCCTGTATGGATCCTATTGGTCATCCTGTCCTGTATGGATCCTATTGGTCATCATGTCCTGTATGGATCCTATTGGTCATCCTGTCCTGTATGGATCCTATTGGTCATCATGTCCTGTATGGATCCAATTGGTCATCCCGTCCTGTATGGATCCTATTGGTCGTCCTGTCCTGTATGGATCCTATTGGTCATCCTGTCCTGTATGGATCCTATTGGTCATCCTGTCCTGTATGGATCCTATTGGTCATCATGTCCTGTATGGATCCTATTGGTCATCCCGTCCTGTATGGATCCTATTGGTCATCCTGTCCTGTATGGATCCTATTGGTCATCATGTCCTGTATGGATCCTATTGGTCATCCTGTCCTGTATGGATCCTATTGGTCATCATGTCCTGTGTGGATCCTATTGGTCATCCTGTCCTGTATGGATCCTATTGGTCATCCTGTCCTGTATGGATCCTATTGGTCACCCTGTCCTGTATGGATCCTATTGGTCATCCTGTCCTGTATGGATCCTATATGTCATCCTGTCCTGTATGGATCCTATTGGTCATCCTGTCCTGTATGGATCCTATTGGTCATCCTGTCCTGTATGGATCCTATTGGTCATCCTGTCCTGTATGGATCCTATTGGTCATCCTGTTCTGTATGGATCCTATTGGTCATCCTGTTCTGTATGGATCCTATTGGTCATCCTGTTCTGTATGGATCCTATTGGTCATCCTGTCCTGTATGGATTCTATTGGTCATCCTGTCCTGCTGAATGGATCCTATTGGACATCCTGTCCTGTATGGAGTGATGCTTTTGGTCATGTGTGTCTTGTGTCTCTGTTGCTTGGCTCTGTGCTGTCATGATAGTGATTTGGTTAAGATCGGATAATAACAGCCTTCCGTGTGTGTGTGTGTGTGTGTGTGTGTGTGTGTGTGTGTGTGTGTGTGTGTGTGTGTGTGTGTGTGTGTGTGTGTGTGTGTGTGTGTGTGTGCGCGTCTCCATAGGAGTATAAGCGTAAGCAGATTGAGGAACAACGTCAAGCCGAGAGACTACAGAGACAGTTACAACAGGAGGTAACACTTGGTTCTTATGATGATGTCGTATGTTGTTGAATAATTGAAGAGATGGTAAACTGTTGTCTATTTGTTTTGTAGAGAGCCTACCTGGTGTCTCTACAACAACAGCAGCAACAACAACAAAACCAAGATGGCCGACCAGGCGAGAAGAAACCGCTGTATCACTATAAAGACTCAGCTAGTCCTACTGACAAACCTGCATGGGCTAAAGAGGTACACACACACACACACACACACACACACACACACACACACACACACACACACACACACACACACACACACACACACACACACACACACACACACACACACACACACACACACACACACACACACACACACACGCACGCACGCACACACACACACACTGGCCTGGTGTCTACACTGATAGTTTCTACAGACAGAAGCAGAGGGGTTCGAGAGAAGATGCTGGAGAGACTCTGGTCTCTGGACAACATTCATAACTGAAGTTCATGAGTACAGTCTCAGTCTAACTACAACATTGTCTGTATAGTGGTGCATACAGCGTGGATCGGAACAAGATATTGTGCTCTTCTGTTACAGTTCTCGTGTGTGTTTTATATTTGATGTGTGTGTTTGAAGAGTGTGCATGTGTGAATTGGTCTGTCTGTTCACGTGTGTGTGTGTGTGTGTGTGTGTGTGTGTGTGTGTGTGTGTGTGTGTGTGTGTGTGTGTGTGTGTGTGTGTGTGTGTGTGTGTGTGTGTGTGTGTGTGTGTGTGTTTAACTTCTGCCCCACCTTGTCTGCAGGTCCTGAAGCAGCAGCCAGAGCCAGTCAAAAACCCCCAGAGCCAGTCACCCCGCCCATTCCTCAGTCAATCTTCACCCTCCATTCCCTCCCACGCCAACCTCCCTCGCCAAGCCCCCTCCAACCCCACCCCTCAACCTCACATCCGTATCTCCCTGGAGACCAGGGATCTAGTAGATCCCGTTCTGAAACAGGAGATCAGCCAGGAGGTTAGAGAGATGAAAGCTCAGAAACCCGGTCAAAGGGTGGTCAGACAGAAAGAAAGAGGATGCAACACCAGAGCCAACCACCAGGGCGTAGTACAACACAACAACCGGGGGCCAAAAGGGCCTAGCCGAGCTGGTCAGAAGGCTGGTCAGCAAGACCGAGGACGCAAACACCAACGGCCACAACACAACCCCAACCAGAGGCCACAGCATAATAAGAAGGGGCAACAGACTGGCTTTAACCGAGGCCACAGCCCTAACCCCAACCCCAACCAAGCCCCAAAAGAGAGCCCCATCTCTAATCCCCAAGCCCCTAACCAAGAGGCCCTCAATGGGCCAGTCTGGGAACCCAGCTCCAGCCCCAACCAGGGACATAACCTGGGGGTAAAAGACCAGGGGCAGATATGGGTCAGTGGCCGTAGTGGCAGCTCCATCTCCCCCTGTCGTAGAATAGACATAGAAGTAAATGACATAGATGTAGAATTAGACTCCCCTTCCTCTCATTCTAATTCTTTTCTCCTCTACCCCACTCCTGATCATGATCTTAGAGGCAGCTCTCTGTTCCCCTGTCATGTACTAGATGTAGAAATGGAGGAACTAGAAAAGAGGGAGTTGGATTGTTGGAGGTATAGAGAGGAGGAGAGGGAATGGAGGAAAAGGGGTAGAGAGGGAGGTGTGGGGGGGTTGAGGATGGCTTCCAGCCATGAGAGTCTGTTGGGATCCTTTGGAGGTCATACGAACTCTGACCTCGACCCCCGAACCCTAACCCCTGACCTCTCAGCCTCTGCACCGGCAGGCCGGCTATACCCTTTCCTGTCCTCCAATCAAAATAACTTCCTAGCTCCTGATCCTCCAAGCAGAGTCCGTTCCTCCAAGTTCCCGGCTGGGCACCTCCCCCTCTGAACAGAGTGAGGTCAGAGGTCAGTGATGATGATGATGTGTTCACGACCTCTAACCTGGACCTGACTTCCTCTGCGCCAGCTAACATACTCAGATCACACCTGCCCATTAGATTCAAGCAGTCATTCCTCTCTCTGTCCTCCCCCCCTGTCTCCCCCCTTCGTTCTCATGGTAAGAGCTCAGGTCCTCTGAAACAGTTAGTTTTAGCCTTAAATTGGATGGGCCTCTCGCCCCGAGGGTCACCTAGATCCTCACCCCAAACCTCAGCCGGAATCTCCCCCTCACACTCCCGACCTGAGTCCCCATGTCATCTCTCCCTCAATTCCCCTCCAGCTCCATTGAAACACTCCCCGAATCTCACACCCTGCACCTCCCCCTACCTCACCCCTATATGTTCTCCTCACCCCTCCCCCGGTGGCTCCCCCTTCGGCTCCCAGTCCCAGCTCACTATCAGACCACTAGCTGCTAGCCACTAGCCACTAGCCACACACACACACACACACACACACACACACAGACAGACAGACAGACAGACAGACAGACAGACAGACAGACAGACAGACAGACAGACAGACAGAAGAATATATTTGTAGATAAAACAAAGTATTATACATTTTCTATATTTTATACTATTTTGTACTACAACATAGTTTCAACTTCATATAGCTCAGTTGGTTTATCCTTACCCACCTACCTCCGATAGTCTCCAGTCCAATCAAAACAGATATCAAGAAGAACCAGCCCCCCCCCCCACTCCTTCCCTGTCAGGGTGCCTCCCCTAACCCCCCCCCCCCAACCGCCCCTCGATCTGGAGGTTGATGATGTCACAGCAAGGACTCCATACGTGTCACATCCTGTTTACGGTCAGTTAGCCAATTGCAGTTCAGCTTGGTGATGGGTGCTGGCCAATCAGGTCTCAGCCGGGTGAATGCCAATCAGGAATACCAATCAGGTCTCAGCTTGGTGCTGGGTGGAGGCAAATCAGGACTCTCTTTAGTGCTGGCCAATCGGTGGTGGACTATATTTTATATTTTCTCTGGGACACAGACCAACATGGATTCTCAACATTTCAGATTCTCTTTTCTGCTCGAATGATACCCTCCAACCCCTTCTCTCCTCCATCCCCCTCTCTGCCTCTCCTCCATCCCCTTCTCTGCCTCTCCTCCATCCGCCTCTCCTCCATCCCCCTCTCTGCCTCTCCTCCATCCCCCTCTCTGCCTCTCCTTCATCCCCCTCTCTGCCTCTCCTCCATCCCCCTCTCCGCCTCTCCTCCATCCCCCTCTCCTCCATCCCCCTCTCCTCCATCCCCCTCTCCGCTTCTCCTCCATCCCCCTCTCTGCCTCTCCTCCATCCGCCTCACCGCCTCTCCTCCATCCCCCTTGTCTCTCCTCCATCCCCCTTGCCGCCTCTCCTCCATCCCCCTCTCCTCCTCTCCTCCATCCCCCTCTCCTCATCCCCCTCTCCTCCATCCCCCTCTCCGCTTCTCCTCCATCCCCCTCTCTGCCTCTCCTCCATCCGCCTCACCGCCTCTCCTCCATCCCCCTCTCTGCCTCTCCTCCATCCCCCTCGCCGCCTCTCCTCCATCCCCCTCTCCGCCTCTCCTCCATCCCCCTCTCTGCCTCTCCTCCATCCCCCTCTCTGCCTCTCCTCCATCCCCCTCTCTTCCTCTCCTCCATCCCCCTCTCCCCCTCTCCCTCCATCCCCCTCGCCACCTCTCCTCCATCCCCCTCTCCGCCTCTCCTCCATCCCCCTCTCCGCCTCTCCTCCATCCCCTCTCTGCCTCTCCTCCATCCCCCTCTCCGCCTCTCCTCCATCCCCCTCTCCGCCTCTCCTCCATCCCCCTCTCTGCCTCTCCTCCATCCCCCTCTCTGCCTCTCCTCCATCCCCCTCTCTGCCTCTCCTCCATCCCCCTCTCTGCCTCTCCCCCATCCCCCTCTCCGCCTGTCCTCCATCCCCCTCACCGCCTCTCCTCCATCCCCCTCTCCGTCTGTCCTCCATCCGCCTCTCCCCCATCCCCCTCTCCGCTTCTCCTCCATCCCCCTCTACGTCTCTCCCCCATCCCCCTCTCCGCCTCTCCTCCATCCCCCTCTCTGCCTCTCCTCCATCCCCCTCTCTGCCTCTCCCCCATCCCCCTCTCCGCCTGTCCTCCATCCCCCTCACCGCCTCTCCTCCATCCCCCTCTCTGCCTCTCCTCCATCCCCCTCTCCGTCTGTCCTCCATCCGCCTCTCCCCCATCCCCCTCTCCGCCTCTCCTCCATCTCCCTCTCTGCCTCTCCTCCATCCCCCTCTCTGCCTCTCCTCCATCCCCCTCTCTGCCTCTCCCCCATCCCCCTCTCTGCCTCTCCTCCATCCGCCTCTCCTCCATCCCCCTCTCTGCCTCTCCTCCATCCCCCTCTCTGCCTCTCCCCCATCCCCCTCTCCGCCTGTCCTCCATCCCCCTCACCGCCTCTCCTCCATCCCCCTCTCTGCCTCTCCCCCATCCCCCTCTCCGTCTGTCCTCCATCCGCCTCTCCTCCATCCCCCTCTCTGCCTCTCCCCCATCCCCCTCTCTGCCTTTCCTCCATCCCCCTCGCCCCCTCTCCTCCATCCCCTTCGCCCCCTCTCCTCCATCCCCCTCTCTGCCTCTCCTCCATCTCCCTCTCTGCCTCTCCTCCATCCCCCTCTCTGCCTATCCTCCATCCCCCTCTCCGCCTGTCCTCCATCCCCCTCTCTGCCTCTCCTCCATCCCCCTCTCTGCCTCTCCTCCATCCCCCTCTCTCCTCTCCTCCATCCCCCTCTCCTCCTCTCCTCCATCCCCCTCTCCTCCTCTTCCCCATCCCCCTCTCCGCCTCTCCTCCATCCCCCTCTCTGCCTCTCCTCCATCCCCCTCTCCGCCTCTCCCCCATCCCCCTCTCTGCCTCTCCTCCATCCCCCTCTCTGCCTCTCCTCCATCCCCCTCTCCGCCTCTCCTCCATCCCCCTCGCCCCCTCTCCTCCATCCCCTCTCTGCCTCTCCTCCATCCCCCTCTCTGCCTCACCTCCATCCGCCTCTCTGCCTCTCCTCCATCACCTTCTCTGCCTGTCCCCCATCCCCCTCTCTGCCTCTCCTCCATCCCCCTCTCTGCCTCTCCTCCATCCCCCTCTCCGCCTCTCCTCCATCCCCCTCTCCGCCTCTTCCCCATCCCCCCTCTCTGCCTCTCCTCCATCCCCCTCTCTGCCTCTCCTCCATCCCCCTCTCCGCCTCTCCCCCATCCCCCTCTCTGCCTCTCCTCCATCCCCCTCTCTGCCTCTCCTCCATCCCCCTCTCCGCCTCTCCTCCATCCCCTTCGCCCCCTCTCCTCCATCCCCTCTCTGCCTCTCCTCCATCCCCCTCTCTGCCTCTCCTCCATCCCCCTCTCTGCCTCTCCTCCATCACCTTCTCTGCCTGTCCCTCATCCCCCTCTTTGCCTCTCCTCCATCCCCCTCTCTGCCTCTCCTCCATCCCCCTCTCTGCCTCTCCTCCATCCCCTTCTCTGCCTCTCCTCCATCCCCATCTCTGCCTCTCCTCCATCCCCCTCTCCGCCTCTCCCCCATCCCCCTCTCTGCCTCTCCTCCATCCCCCTCTCTGCCTCTCCTCCATCCCCCTCTCTGCCTTTCCTCCATCCCCCTCTCCGCCTCTCCTCCATCCCCCTCTCTGCCTCTCCTCCATCCCCCTCTCTGCCTCTCCTCCACCCCCTCTCTGCCTCTCCTCCATCCCCCTCTCTGCCTCTCCTCCATCCCCCTCTCTGCCTCTCCTCCATCCCCCTCTCTGCCTCTCCTCCATCCCCCTCTCCGCCTCTCCTCCATCCCCCTCTCTGCCTCTCCTCCATCCCCCTCTCTGCCTCTCCTCCATCCCCCTCTCCGCCTCTCCTCCATCCCCCTCTCCGCCTCTCCTCCATCCCCCTCTCCTCCTCTCCTCCATCCCCCTCTCCGCCTCTACTCCATCCCCCTCTCTGCCTTTCCTCCATCCCCCTCTCTGCCTCTCCTCCATCCCCCTCTCCGCCTCTCCGCCTCTCCTCCATCCCCCTCTCCGCCTCTCCTCCATCCCCCTCTCTGCCTCTCCTCCATCCCCCTCTCCGCCTCTCCCGCATCCCCCTCGCCCCCTCTCCTACATCCCCTCTCTGCCTCTCCTACATCCCCCTCTCCGCCTCTCCTCCATCCCCCTCTCTGCCTCTCCTCCATCCCCCTCTCTGCCTCTCCTCCATCCCCCCCTCCGCCTCTCCTCCATCCCCCTCGCCCCCTCTCCTCCATCCCCTCTCTGCCTCTCCTCCATCCCCCTCTCTGCCTCTCCTCCATCCCCCTCTCTGCCTCTCCTCCATCCCCCTCTCTGCCTCTCCTCCATCACCTTCTCTGCCTGTCCCTCATCCCCCTCTTTGCCTCTCCTCCATCCCCCTCTCTGCCTCTCCTCCATCCCCCTCTCTGCCTCTCCTCCATCCCCTTCTCTGCCTCTCCTCCATCCCCCTCTCTGCCTCTCCTCCATCCCCCTCTCCGCCTCTCCCCCATCCCCCTCTCTGCCTCTCCTCCATCCCCCTCTCTGCCTCTCCTCCATCCCCCTCTCCGCCTCTCCTCCATCCCCCTCGCCCCCTCTCCTACATCCCCTCTCTGCCTCTCCTACATCCCCTCTCTGCCTCTCCTCCATCCCCCTCTCCGCCTCTCCTCCATCCCCCTCTCCGCCTCTCCCCCATCCCCCTCTCTGCCTCTCCTCCATCCCCCTCTCTGCCTCTCCTCCATCCCCCTCTCCGCCTCTCCTCCATCCCCCTCGCCCCCTCTCCTACATCCCCTCTCTGCCTCTCCTCCATCCCCTTCTCTGCCTGTCCTCCATCCCCCTCTCTGCCTCTCCTCCATCCCCCTCTCTGCCTCTCCTCCATCCCCCTCTCTGCCTCTCCTCCATCCCCCTCTCCGCCTCTCCCCCATCCCCCTCTCTGCCTCTCCTCCATCCCCCTCTCTGCCTCTCCTCCATCCCCCTCTCCGCCTCTCCTCCATCCCCCTCTTTGCCTCTCCTCCATCCCCCTCTCTGCCTCTCCTCCATCCCCCTCTCTGCCTCTCCTCCATCCCCCTCTCTGCCTCTCCTCCATCCCCCTCTCTGCCTCTCCTCCATCCCCCTCTCTGCCTCTCCTCCATCCCCCTCTCCGCCTCTCCTCCATCCCCCTCTCCGCCTCTCCTCCATCCCCCTCTCTGCCTCTCCTCCATCCCCCTCTCCGCCTCTCCTCCATCCCCCTCTCTGCCTCTCCTCCATCCCCCTCTTTGCCTCTCCTCCATCCCCCTCTCTGCCTCTCCTCCATCCCCCTCTCTGCCTCTCCTCCATCCCCTTCTCTGCCTCTCCTCCATCCCCCTCTCTGCCTCTCCTCCATCCCCCTCTCCGCCTCTCCCCCATCCCCCTCTCTGCCTCTCCTCCATCCCCCTCTCTGCCTCTCCTCCATCCCCCTCTCCGCCTCTCCTCCATCCCCCTCGCCCCCTCTCCTACATCCCCTCTCTGCCTCTCCTCCATCCCCCTCTCTGCCTCTCCTCCATCCCCCTCTCTGCCTCTCCTCCATCCCCTTCTCTGCCTGTCCTCCATCCCCCTCTTTGCCTCTCCTCCATCCCCCTCTCTGCCTCTCCTCCATCCCCCTCTCTGCCTCTCCTCCATCCCCCTCTCTGCCTCTCCTCCATCCCCCTCTCTGCCTCTCCTCCATCCCCTTCTCTGCCTCTCCTCCATCCCCCTCTCTGCCTCTCCTCCATCCCCCTCTCTGCCTCTCCTCCATCCCCCTCTCCGTCTCTCCTCCATCCCCCTCTCCGTCCTCTTTGTCTGTCTGTCTGTCTGTCTGACTATCATTTGAATTTAGAAAACGTTGTTCAGATGCAGCAGCTGGCGCAATTAGCATTTCTCTCTCTCTCTCTCTCTCTCTCTCTCTCTCTCTCTCTCTCTCTCTCTCTCTCTCTCTCTCTCTCTCTCTCTCTCTCTCTCTCTCTCTCTCTCTCTCTCTCTCTCTCTCTCTCTCTCTCTCTCTCTCTCTCTCTCTCTCTCTCTCTCTATCATCCCCTTCTCTCTCCATCTCTCTGTTACAGCTTGTAGAGGAGTACCAGTTGATTCTAACCATTAATTGCATGATTGATTGCTCGGATCAACATGCAATGATGAGCCTGCCTCAGAACACTGTAGACAACAACGTATTAACCTGTTGGTAATGTCCAGTTATTCTAATAATGTTGATGATGTGTGTCAGGTGGAGGAGCGGTCCAAGCTGAACAGACAGAGTTCTCCGGCGCTGCAGCATAAGGCCGTCTCCAGCCGGGTCTCTGAGGCCTCCCTGCCTCCTCGCTCCGAGTCCTTCAGCACTGCAGGGATGCAGCCGGCCCGCACCCCACCAACACACCGCCCAGTTGAACCACAGGTGTGTGTCTGTCCCTCCTGTCGTCTGTCTGTCTCTCTGTGTGTGTGTGTGTGTGGGTGTTGACAATTGCAAATATACAATATGCACACAACCTATAATTGTATTTGATATTGCATACTAGTCTGTTGTAGCCTATAGTACAGTCAACAAGCAGTATGTCTATCTGCTGGAATTAGAAAATGAGAACGGACATTCCCATAATTCAGTGTTTTATCTCATTCTCTCTCTCTAGATGGCCCACCTGATTCCAGTGAAGACCATGACAGGCTCTCAGTCTCTGCAGGAGAGCACAGGAGGAGAGGTGGGGGGGATGGGGAGGAGAGGGGAGGAGGGGGGAGGCATGCCCCCCCGTCAGAACTCTGACCCCACCTCTGACTCTAACCCCGCCCCTCCACCTCGTACCACTAGCCGAGAGGACGATGAGCTTCCCCCTAAGGTCCCTCAGAGAACCACCTCGATCTCCCCAGCCCTGATGAGGAAAAACTCCCCCAACGGACAGGGACTCATACGAGCCAGGTGTGTGTGTGTGTGTGTGTGTGTGTGTGTGTGTGTGTGTGTGTGTGTGTGTGTGTGTGTGTGTGTGTGTGTGTGTGTGTGTGTGTGTGTGTGTGTGTGTGTGTGTGTGTGTGTGTGTGTGTGTCAGGATCGGGCTCAATTCCATTTAAATTCCAGTCAAGTCAGGAAGTGCACTGAAATTGCTTTTCACTTCAATGCTTTTCAATGAGGAATTGGAATTAGGTATTTACTGGAATCTGGAATTTACTTTCTGAAATGAAATGCCATTGACCCCAGCCCTGGTGTTTGTTTACTGTGTATGTATTAACAGTGTGTATTAACTGTGTGTGTGTGTATTAACAGTGTGTGTGTGTGTGTGTTCTTTCAGTAATCCAGACCTGAGAGCATCAGAGTTGTGTCTGGATACTGCTCTACAGAGGTCCTCTCACTCCTCCTCCTCATCCTCACCTTCATCACAGAGAGGTACACACACACACACACATATTTTTTTATTTTATTTTTATTTCACCTTTATTTAACCAGGTAGGCTAGTTGAGAACAAGTTCTCATTTGCAACTGCGACCTGGCCAAGATAAAGCATAGCAGTGTGAACAGACAACAACACAGAGTTACACATGGAGTAAACAATAAACAAGTCAATAACATGGTAGAAAAAAAAAGAGAATCTATATACAATGTGTGCAAAAGGCATGAGGTAGGCAATAAAAATAGAGTAATTATAATTTAGCAGATTAACACTGGAGTGATAAATCATCAGATGATCATGTGCAAGAATAGATACTGGTGTGCAAAAGAGCAGAAAAGTAAATAAATAAAAGCAGTATGGGGGGTGAGGTAGGTAAATTGTGTGGGTAGTTTACAGATGGACTATGTACAGCTGCAGCGATCGGTTAGCTACTCGGATAGCAGATTTTTAAAGTTGTTGAGGGAGATAAAAGTCTCCAACTTCAGAGATTTTTGCAATTCGTTCCAGTCGCAGGCAGCAGAGAACTGGAAGGAAAGGCGCCCAAATGAGGTTTTGGCTTTAGGGATGATCAGTGAGATACACCTGCTGGAGCGCGTGCTACGGGTGGGTGTAGCCATCGTGACCAGTGAACTGAGATAAGGCGGCACTTTACCTAGCATAGCCTTGTAGATGACCTGGAGCCAGTGGGTCTGACGACGAACATGTAGCGAGGGCCAGCCGACTAGGGCATACAGGTCGCAGTGGTGGGTCGTATAAGGTGCTTTAGTAACAAAACGGATGGCACTGTGATAAACTGCATCCAGTTTGCTGAGTAGAGTATTGGAAGCTATTTTGTAGATGACATCGCCGAAGTCGAGAATCGGTAGGATAGTCAGTTTTACTAGGGTAAGTTTGGCGGCGTGAGTGAAGGAGGCTTTGTTGCGGAATAGAAAGCCGACTCTAGATTTGATTTTGGATTGGAGATGTTTGATATGAGTCTGGAAGGAGAGTTTGCAGTCTAGCCAGACACCTAGGTACTTATAGATGTCCACATATTCTAGGTCGGAACCGTCCAGGGTGGTGATGCTAGTCGGGCGTGCGGGTGCAGGCAGCGAACGGTTGAAAAGCATGCATTTGGTTTTACTAGCGTTTAAGAGCAGTTGGAGGCCACGGAAGGAGTGTTGTATGGCATTGAAGCTCGTTTGGAGGTTAGATAGCACAGTGTCCAAGGAAGGGCCGGAAGTATACAGAATGGTGTCGTCTGCATAGAGGTGGATCAGGGAATCGCCCGCAGCAAGAGCAACATCATTGATGTATACAGAGAAAAGAGTCGGCCCGAGAATTGAACCCTGTGGTACCCCCATAGAGACTGCCAGAGGACCGGACAACATGCCCTCCGATTTGACACACTGAACTCTGTCTGCAAAGTAGTTGGTGAACCAGGCAAGGCAGTCATTAGAAAAACCGAGGCTACTGAGTCTGCCGATAAGAATATGGTGATTGACAGAGTCGAAAGCCTTGGCCAGGTCGATGAAGACGGCTGCACAGTAATGTCTTTTATCGATGGCGGTTATGAAATCGTTTAGTACCTTGAGCGTGGCTGAGGTGCACCCGTGACCGGCTCGGAAACCGGATTGCACAGCGGAGAAGGTACGGTGGGATTCGAGATGGTCAGTGATCTGTTTGTTGACTTGGCTTTCGAAGACCTTAGATAGGCAGGGCAGGATGGATATAGGTCTGTAACAGTTTGGGTCCAGGGTGTCTCCCCCTTTGAAGAGGGGGATGACCGCGGCAGCTTTCCAATCCTTGGGGATCTCAGATGATACGAAGGAGAGGTTGAACAGGCTGGTAATAGGGTGTGCGACAATGGCGGCGGACAGTTTCAGAAATAGGGGGTCCAGATTGTCAAGCCCAGCTGATTTGTATGGGTCCAGGTTTTCCAGCTCTTTCAGAACATCTGCTATCTGGATATGGGTAAAGGAGAAGCTGGGGAGGCTTGGGCGAGTAGCAGCGGGGGGGGGCGGGGCTGTTTGCCAGGGTTGGAGTCGCCAGGAGGAAGGCATGGCCAGCCATTGAGAAATGTTTGTTGAAGTTTTCGATTATCACGGACTTATCAGTGGTGACCGTGTTACCTAGCCTCAGTGAAGTGGGCAGCTGGGAGGAGGTGCTCTTGTTTTCCATGGACTTTACAGTATCCCAGAACTTTTTGGAGTTAGAGCTACAGGATGCAAATTTCTGCTTGAAAAAGCTGGCCTTTGCTTTCCTGACTGACTGCGTGTATTGGTTCCTGACTTCCCTGAACAGTTGCATATCGCGGGGGCTCTTCGATGCTATTGCAGTTCGCCACAGGATGTTTTTGTGCTGGTCGAGGGCAGTCAGGTCTGGAGTGAACCAAGGGCTATATCTGTTCTTGGTTCTGCATTTTTTGAACGGAGCATGCTTGTCTAATATGGTGAGGAAGTAACTTTTAAAGAATGACCAGGCATCCTCAACTGACAGGATGAGGTCAATATCCTTCCAGGGTACCCGGGCCAGGTCGATTAGAAAGGCCTGCTCGCAGAAGTGTTTTAGGGAGCGTTTGACAGTGATGAGGGGTGGTCGTTTGGCCGCGGACCCGTGGCGGATACAGGCAATGAGGCAGTGATCGCTGAGATCTTGATTGAAGACAGCAGAGGTGTATTTGGAGGGCAAGTTGGTCAGGATAATGTCTATTAGGGTGCCCATGTTTACGGATTTAGGGTTGTACCTGGTGGGTTCCTTGATGATTTGAGTGAGATTGAGGGCATCAAGCTTAGATTGTAGGACTGCCGGGGTGTTAAGCATATCCCAGTTTAGGTCACCTAACAGAACAAACTCTGAAGCTAGATGGGGAGCGATCAGTTCACAGATGGTGTCCAGGGCACAGCTGGGAGCTGAGGGGGGTCGGTAGCAGGCGGCAACAGTGAGAGACTTATTTCTGGAGAGATTAATTTTTAAAATTAGAAGTTCGAACTGTTTGGGCATAGACCTGGAAAGTATGACAGAACTTTGCAGGCTATCTCTGCAGTAGATTGCAACTCCTCCCCCTTTGGCAGTTCTATCTTGACGGAAAGTGTTATAGTTGGGTATGGAAATCTCAGAATTTTTGGTGGCCTTCCTAAGCCAGGATTCGGAAACGGCGAGGACATCAGGGTTGGCAGAGTGTGCTAAAGCGGTGAGTAAGGCAAACTTAGGGAGGAGGCTTCTGATGTTGACATGCATAAGGCCAAGGCTTTTTCGATCACAGAAGTCAACAAATGAGGGTGACTGGGGACATGCAGGGCCTGGGTTTACCTCCACATCACCCGAGGAACAGAGGAGTAGTAGGATGAGGGTGCGGCTAAAGGCTATCAAAACTGGTCGCCTAGAGCGTTGGGGACAAGGAATAAAAGGAGCAGATTTATGGGCGTGGTAGAATAGATTCTGGGCATAATGTGCAGACCAGGGTATGGTGGGGCACGGGTACAGCGGAGGCAAGCCCAGGCACTGGGTGATGATAAGAGAGGTTGTATCTCTGGACATGCTGGTCTCAATGGGTGAGGTCACCGCATGTGTGGGGGGTGGGACAAAGGAGGTATCAGAGGTACGGAGAGTGGAACTACGGGGTCCATTGCAAACCAAAACAATGATAACTAGCCTGAACAACAGTATGCAAGGCATATTGATATTTGAGAGAGACATACAATAAGGCATAAAGTGATTGCAGGTCTTGATTGGGAGAGCTAGCTAAAACAACAGGTGAGATAACAGCAGCTAGTCAGCTAACACAGCAACAGCAGGTAAAAATGGCGACGACCAGGCAGAGAGGGTCGGATTAACTACACACAGATCCTGAGTTAAAGCACAGAGCCGACAGATAAAACACAAATAAACGGAATGGAGTACCGTGAATTAATGGACAGTCAAGCAGGCATCAGCTATGTAGCCGAGTGATCATAGTGTCCAGGGGGCAGCCGTAGATGGAGCAGTGAGGCCTCCACTAAGCTAGCCCGCGGCGTTTAAAGTTAGTAGCCCGGGGGGGTGGTCTGCTCAGACGGAGGGGGTCTGCTCAGACGGAGGCCGGTTGAGGGCACAGCGGATGGGGTGTTCGTCTGCAGACCAGACGTGGTCGTGTCGACAGAGAATCCAAGCCGGATGGCGGTGGCGAAAGAGAGGTTGTGAATTGTAGAATTGTGTATGCTAACTGGTGCTAGCTTCGTGATTCAGACAGCTAGTCATGGGTAGCAAGCTAGCAGAAGATGGAGGTCTGTTTTTAGCCACGCCGTGCAATTCCGTCGGTAGATTAGTGGGGTTCCGTGTGGTAGAGGGGACCAATCCAATTGTCAAAATAGTTATAGTGGCCTAAGAAGATTGTTCGATAGACCTGTTCAGATAGCAGCCGATATGCTCAAGACAGCTAACGATTAGCGGGCCGCAGTTAGCATATGGACGTTCAGGTTACGTCGCGATGGAGGGGCCAGTTGAAATACTCCCTCGGGCAGATAACGTCGGTATCCCAGTCGTGAAGGCCCGGTGGGGCTCCGCATCGGCAGTAAAACGGGTCCGGATAGGTGATTGTAGCCCAGGAGTGGCTGATGGAACTCTTCAGCTGGCTAGCTCCGGGATAATTGGTGTTTGCTCCGGACATGATGTTAGCCAATAGTCACTCGGATAGCAGCTAAAGGATAGCTGATAAGCGCTAGCTGTGGTTAGCTGAACTACTAACGTTAGCTTGTGAGCTGGCTAACGTCTGGCTAGCTTCTGTTGTAGATTTCGGATACGAGGTGAATAATACTTTTGAGGGAAAAAAAACAGATCCGCACCACATTTGGTGAGGTGGGTTGCAGGAGAGTGTTTTGAAGTTGAGTTTTTAAGAAGAAAAAAATATATATATAAAAAGATATGCGAAGAAAAATATATAAAATATATATACACGGGGCAAGACGAGGACAAAGGACATCTGACTGCTACGCCATCTTGGATATACAGTATATGTGACTGATTAATACATGTATTTGTCTATTTGTCTATTGTCTATTGATACACTTTGTGAATATTGCTGCTGACTCCTCCCTTATGCTGTGATAGGTCCACCAGTCCAGGAGACCTCCCCCCCAGCAGAAGCCACTCAGGAAGTCAGGATCAGACCGGAGGAGGGACGAGACTCAGGCAGACCCAGCAGACCTGCCGTGAGTAACACACACTCACACGCAAACACACACCTCGATTCTTTCTGGGAGTCATGCTTTCTCCTCTTCTGCTGCTTATGTTTCTCTCTTGTTCTCCCTCTCTTGTTCTCCCTCTCTTTCTCCTTCCTTCTCTCCTCCTCAATCTCTTCTGCTGTTCATCCCCTTCTATCAGAGCTATAAGAAAGCCATAGATGAGGTTAGTGACCTCCCCCTTTTATATATCTCTGTTTCTACCTCTCTCTTCTCTCTCTCTCTGTTCTCTGTTTAACCAGTATGGCCCATTCATTCAGGGTTTTAGTGGGATGTGTGTAAGCTCAACTTAACATAACTTTGAAGGTCTGACCAAGTCAGACTTTTGGAATTCTGAAGTATGTTTGTGAATTGAAGTGTCAGGGAGCTGAAAGCATCTAGCCTAGTGGTTAACCTAGTGGTTAGAGTGTTGGGCCAGTAACCGAAAGGTTACTGGATTGGATACCTGAGCTGACAAGGTAAAAATCTGTTGTTCTGCCTCTGAACAAGGCAATTAACCCACTGTTCCCCAGTAGGCTGTCATTGTAAATAAGAATTTGTTCTTAACTGACTTGCCTAGTTAAATCCACACAAAACACATCTCTTTATCTTCATTACTCTGTGCACATTGGTTATTTTAAGAGGAACTTGTGTGTGTGTGTGTGTGTGTGTGTGTGTGTGTGTGTGGTTTAGGAATTGCTTGTGGAGATCCACCCTGTCTGCATTAATTGGTTTGGTCCAGTGTTTGGGGGAGTGGGGCTGTGGGACTGGGCCATCTGGTAGCATGGAGGTGTTTGCTAGATGGATACAGACATGGATGTTACCCCCTTTATTTTTTAGAAGCTTGTTTTTTGATGTATTGGTTTATGACATTTGGTTTATGACTTTGTTTTAGCTGGTAATTTACTAGGAAATCTTTCTCCAGAGTTCACAAATGTGTATTTGACGTGAAGTTATTGATGCTGATAGTTGATCTCGTTCTGTCCTTCTCTCAGTTCCCCCTATGTCTCTGTTAATTGGACTCTCCCAACCCTCTTGACTGTTAGAGAATACCAAGTGGAATCACTGCATTATTCGGGTACAAATCTGAATTTATTTTCTCTTTTTTTTCTTCTCTCTCTGTCGCTCTGTCGCTCTCTCTCTCTCTTTAGGACCTAAGTGCGCTGGCTAAGGAGCTGAGAGAGTTGAGGGTAGAGGAGGGCAGTAGACCTCCAGTGAAGGTGAGAAAGGTAATGTTTGACAAAGCATGTCCACTTTCAGAGAGTATACTTTCATAATGTAAACTTATAGACATTATACCTTCATAGTGTATACTTTCAGACAGTATACCTTCATAGTGTATACTTTCAGACAGTATACTTTCATAGTGTACACTTTCAGACAGTATACCTTCATAGTGTACACTTTCAGACAGTATATCTTCATAGTGTACACTTTCAGACAGTATACCTTCATAGTGTACACTTTCAGACAGTATACCTTCATAGTGTACACTTTCAGACAGTATACTTTCATAGTGTACACTTTCAGACCGTATATCTTCATAGTGTACACTTTCAGACAGTATACTTTCATTGTGTAAACTTCAGACAGTATACTTTCATGGTGTACACTTTCAGACAGTATACTTTCATAGAATATACTTTCAGACAGTATACCTTCATAGTGTACACTTTCAGACAGTATATCTTCATAGTGTACACTTTCAGACAGTATATTTTTATAGTATTTACTTTCAGACAGTATACCTTCATATTGTACACTTTCAGACAGTATACCTTCATAGTGTACACTTTCAGACATTATATCTTCATAGTGTACACTTTCAGACAGTATACCTTCATAGTGTACACTTTCAGACAGAATACTTTCATAGTGTACACTTTCAGACAGTATACTTTCATAGTGTACACTTTCAGACAGTATACTTTCATAGTGTATACTTTCAGACAGTATACCTTCATAGTGTACACTTTCAGACAGTATACCTTCATAGTTTACACTTTCAGACAGTGTATCTTCATAGTGTACACTTTCAGACAGTATACTTTCATAGTATATACTTTCAGACAGTATATTTACATTTACATTTAAGTCATTTAGCAGACGCTCTTATCCAGAGCGACTTACAAATTGGCATATCTTCATAGTGTACACTTTCAGACAGTATACCTTCATAGTGTACACTTTCAGACAGTATACTTTCATAGTGTACACTTTCAGACAGTATACTTTCATAGTATATACTTTCAGACAGTATACCTTCATAGTGTACACTTTCAGACAGTATACTTTCATAGTATTTACTTTCAGACAGTATATCTTCATAGTGTACACTTTCAGACAGTATACCTTCATAGTTTACACTTTCAGACAGTATACTTTCATAGTATATACTTTCAGACAGTATACCTTCATAGTGTACACTTTCAGACAGTATACCTTCATAGTGTACACTTTCAGACAGTACACCTTCATAGTTTACACTTTCAGACAGTATACCTTCATAGTGTACACTTTCAGACAGTATACTTTCATAGAATATACTTTCAGACAGTATACCTTCATAGTGTACACTTTCAGACAGTATAGCTTCATAGTGTACACTTTCAGACAGTATATTTTTATAGTATTTACTTTCAGACAGTATACAGTAATCCCTCGTTTATCGCGGGGGTTACGTTCCGAAAATGACCCGCGATAAGTGAAATCCGCGAAATAGAAAACTTTTTTTTTTTTTTACAATTAGCAACTATTACGTGTATACAAATACAGTGACTCACGTGTAGGCCGTTTCACTGCTCTTCAGACTGGGCCGCTGCATCCTGACTGCGCTCTGCAGTGTTCTCTTCTTCTGAAGCCCGCGGTGCAGGTGTGTTTGTTCGGGAGAAGAACATAGTGATAGGCAGCTGTTGTCGCTCTTTTTTCTTCTTTGCAAAAAGATCCTTGTACACCGACATGCCACCATCGATTACGTTGGAGAACTGTAATGAACGGCTCATCAAAGGGTCCCATTCCTCAGCTACTCGCTTAAGTTCAGTGGCCATTCGCACCATGGTTGCTAAGCGACCAAGCGTTAGTCCTTCCTCCTCATCTCTCGTGTCCAATTCGTAGCATGTTTTGATACAAGAAGCGGGAGTGAGTTTTTAGCGAATCAGAATGCAGAGCACAATGCACCAAAAAAAAATAAAAAATGCATTATGAAAATCCGCGAAATAGCGAATCCGCGATAAGTGAACCGCGAAGTGGCGAGGGATCACTGTACCTTCATATTGTACACTTTCAGACAGTATACCTTCATAGTGTACACTTTCAGACATTATATCTTCATAGTGTACACTTTCAGACAGTATACCTTCATAGTGTACACTTTCAGACAGAATACTTTCATAGTGTACACTTTCAGACAGTATACTTTCATAGTGTACACTTTCAGACAGTATACTTTCATAGTGTATACTTTCAGACAGTATACCTTCATAGTGTACACTTTCAGACAGTATACCTTCATAGTTTACACTTTCAGACAGTGTATCTTCATAGTGTACACTTTCAGACAGTATACTTTCATAGTATATACTTTCAGACAGTATATTTACATTTACATTTAAGTCATTTAGCAGACGCTCTTATCCAGAGCGACTTACAAATTGGCATATCTTCATAGTGTACACTTTCAGACAGTATACCTTCATAGTGTACACTTTCAGACAGTATACTTTCATAGTGTACACTTTCAGACAGTATACTTTCATAGTATATACTTTCAGACAGTATACCTTCATAGTGTACACTTTCAGACAGTATACTTTCATAGTATTTACTTTCAGACAGTATATCTTCATAGTGTACACTTTCAGACAGTATACCTTCATAGTTTACACTTTCAGACAGTATACCTTCATAGTTTACACTTTCAGACAGTATACTTTCATAGTATATACTTTCAGACAGTATACCTTCATAGTGTACACTTTCAGACAGTATACCTTCATAGTGTACACTTTCAGACAGTACACCTTCATAGTTTACACTTTCAGACAGTATACCTTCATAGTGTACACTTTCAGACATTATACCTTCATAGTGTACACTTTCAGACAGTATACCTTCATAGTGTACACTTTCAGACAGTATACTTTCATAGTGAACACTTTCAGACAGTACACCTTCATAGTGTAAACTTTTCGACAGTATACCTTCATAGTGTACACTTTCAGACAGTATACCTTCATAGTGTACACTTTCAGACAGTATACCTTCATAGTGTATACTTTCAGACAGTATACCTTCATAGTGTACACTTTCAGACATTATACCTTCATAGTTTACACTTTCAGACAGTATACCTTCATAGTGTAAACTTTCAGACAGTATATCTTCATAGTGTATACTTTCAGACAGTATATCTTCATAGTGTATACTTTCAGACAGTATACCTTCATAGTGTACACTTTCAGACAGTATACCTTCATAGTGTACACTTTCAGACAGTATACCTTCATAGTGTACACTTTCAGACAGTATATCTTCATAGTGTACACTTTCAGACAGTATACCTTCATAGTGTACACTTTCAGACAGTATACCTTCATAATGTACACTTTCAGACAGTATACCTTCATAGTGTACACTTTCAGACAGTGTACCTTCATAGTTTACACTTTCAGACAGTGTATCTTCATAGTGTACACTTTCAGACAATATACCTTCATAGTGTACACTTTCAGACAGTGTACCTTCATAGTGTACACTTTCAGACAGTATACCTTCATAATGTACACTTTCAGACAGTACACCTTCATAGTGTACACTTTCAGACAGTATACCTTCATAGTTTACACTTTCAGACAGTATACCTTCATTGTGTACACTTTCAGACAGTATACTTTCATAGTGTACACTTTCAGACAGTATACTTTCATAGTGTACACTTTCAGACAGTATACCTTCATAGTGTACACTTTCAGACAGTATACCTTCATAGTTTACACTTTCAGACAGTGTATCTTCATAGTGTACACTTTCAGACAATATACCTTCATAGTGTACACTTTCAGACAGTGTACCTTCATAGTGTACACTTTCAGACAGTATATCTTCATAGTTTACACTTTCAGACAGTGTACCTTCATAGTGTACACTTTCAGACAGTACATCTTCATAGTGTACACTTTCAGACAGTGTATCTTCATAGTGTACACTTTCAGACAGTATACCTTCATAGTGTACACTTTCAGACAGTATACCTTCATAGTTTACACTTTCAGACAGTGTATCTTCATAGTGTACACTTTCAGACAATATACCTTCATAGTGTACACTTTCAGACAGTGTACCTTCATAGTGTACACTTTCAGACAGTATATCTTCATAGTTTACACTTTCAGACAGTGTACCTTCATAGTGTACACTTTCAGACAGTACATCTTCATAGTGTACACTTTCAGACAGTGTATCTTCATAGTGTACACTTTCAGACAGTATATCTTCATAGTGTACACTTTCAGACAGTGTACCTTCATAGTGTACACTTTCAGACAGTATATCTTCATAGTGTACACTTTCAGACAGTATACCTTTATAGTGTACACTTTCAGACAGTATACCTTCATAGTGTACACTTTCAGACAGTGTACCTTCATAGTGTACACTTTCAGACAGTATATCTTCATAGTGTACACTTTCAGACTGTATACCTTCATAGTGTACACTTTCAGACAGTATACCTTCATAGTGTACACTTTCAGACAGTATACCTTCATAGTGTACACTTTCAGACAGTATATCTTCATAGTGTACACTTTCAGACAGTATACCTTCATAGTGTACACTTTCAGACAGTATACCTTCATAGTGTACACTTTCAGACAGTATACCTTCATAGTGTACACTTTCAGACAGTATACCTTCATAGTGTACACTTTCAGACAGTATACCTTCATAGTGTACACTTTCAGACAGTATACCTTCATAGTGTACACTTTCAGACAGTGTACCTTCATAGTGTACACTTTCAGACAGTGTACCTTCATAGTGTACACTTTCAGACAGTATATCTTCGTAGTGTACACTTTCAGACAGTATATCTTCATAATGTACACTTTCAGACAGTATACATTCATAGTGTACACTTTCAGACAGTATACCTTCCAAATAAAGGTGATAGATGGGATTCTATTATCTCTGTTTCCAAGGTGACAGACTACTCATCCTCGAGTGAGGAGCGATCAGAGAGCAGCGACGAGGACGGAGAGACAGGGCAAGATGGAACTGTGGCTGTCATGTAAGTGTGTGTGTGTATAGTAGGTCATCGATTTACAGTTGTGGTGAGTTGTACATAGGGGGTCTGACTGTGTGTGTGTGTGTGTGTGTGTGTGTGTGTGTGTGTGTGTGTGTGTGTGTGTGTGTGTGTGTGTGTGTGTGTGTGTGTGTGTGTGTGTGTGTGTGTGTGTGTGTGTGTGTGTGTGTGTGTGTGTGTGTGTGTGTGTGTGTGTGTGTGTGTGTTGCAGGCCACAGCAGGGTGAAGCGTATGGAGGTTTGACTGAAGAACCTCTGGCAGGCTCCTTCAACACAACACAGGACAGCACTCTGATCATGACAGAGGTGAGACACGCGCATGCAAGTACACACACACACTCGCCCACGCATGCACGCACGCACGCACACACACACACACACACACACACAGACATAAAACGTTTTGTCTCTATGTGTCTCTCTCAGGCGGAGGAGAGGAGGAGGGCAGCAGGCCATGGTGAGAGTAACGGGTTCCACAGCAACCATCACGGCAGCGGTAACCAAGGCAATCTCCCTGACCTGGTCCAGCAGAGCTCCTCCTCTTCACCCTCAACCCTGGATGCACTGAAAGAGGTAACACACACACACACACACACACACACACACACACACACACACACACACACACACACACACTGCTTGTTTAGTTTTTGTCTACAGTTGTGCTCATTGCTTGATTCTTTCCAGCAATTTGGATGTGAAGCATCCTTCTCCCCATTGGGTGACCCACGGTCCTATCAGACCTCCCCTACAGAAGATGAGGAACAGAGCTCAGCTGGTAATGTTGTGTTAATCTTTATTGTAAGGTTATTCTTTTGTTGCTGTAATGTTGTGTTTATGTTATTGTAAGGTTGTAATGTAGTGTAAACGTTTCTAAAAAACCTGTGCTTATATTTGTCCTATTTTACACATGTACAAGTGTGTATTAATACATGTGTAAAATGGAAATATGTTTTTGAATATCCCAACTCTCCCAGTGACACCCTCGGTGAGCTGGGTCACGGCCAGGGTCAACGGCGACCTTAGAGCAATTAGGGTTAAGTGCCTTGCTCAAGGGCACAGCAGCAGAATTTTTACCTTGTCGGCTCAGGGATTCAAACAAGCGACCTTTTGGTTAATGCCCTAAGGCTCTACCCTCTGGGCTACCTGCCTCCACTATACTATAACGTTGTTCTGTGGTTTCAGGTCTGTTCACCAGTGAGTTGCTGCATCAGGAGCAGGCCAGACTAGCCGAGGCCAGAAAGATCAGCGTGGTCAACGTGAACCCAACCAACATACGACCTCACAGTGACACACCTGAGATACGCAAATACAAGAAGCGCTTCAACTCTGAGATACTGTGTGCTGCTCTCTGGGGTAAGAAACCCCAGGTATTCTCACACACATGTGAACACATACACACATGCAAAGTCTCTCACACACATGAATGCACATGCACTTATGTAACTCACTCATGTGTATTCCCACATGCACACTGACAATGAATAATCCATCTCTGTCTCGCTCTCTCCCCTCTCAATTCAATTCAATTCAATTCAATTCAAGGGGCTTTATTGGCATGGGAAACATGTGTTAACATTGCCAAAGCAAGTGAGGTAGATAATATACAAAAGTCAAATAAACAATAAAAATGAACAGTAAACATTACACATACAGAAGTTTCAAAACAATAAAGACATTACAAATGTCATATTATATATATGCAGTGTTGTAACAATGTACAAATGGTTAAAGCACACAAGTTAAAATAAATAAACATAAATATGGGTTGTATTTACAATGGTGATTGTTCTTCACTGGTTGACCTTTTCTTGTGGCAACAGGTCACAAATCTTGCTGCTGTGATGGCACACTGTGGAATTTCACCCAGTAGATATGGGAGTTTATCAAAATTGGATTTGTTTTCGAATTCTTTGTGGGTCTGTGTAATCTGAGGGAAATATGTGTCTCTAATATGGTCATACATTGGGCAGGAGGTTAGGAAGTGCAGCTCAGTTTCCACCTCATTTTGTGGGCAGTGAGCACATAGCCTGTCTTCTCTTGAGAGCCATGTCTGCCTACGGCGGCCTTTCTCAATAGCAAGGCTATGCTCACTGAGTCTGTACATAGTCAAAGCTTTCCTTAAGTTTGGGTCAGTCACAGTAGTTAGGTATTCTGCCACTGTATACTCTCTGTTTAGGGCCAAATAGCATTCTAGTTTGCTCTGTTTTTTTGTTAATTCTTTCCAATGTGTCAAGTAATTATCTTTTTGTTTTCTCATGATTTGGTTGGGTCTAATTGTGCTGTTGTCCTGGGGCTCTGTGGGGTGTGTTTGTGTTTGTCTCTTTGAAACTCTCTCTCTTTTCTCTCCCCTCTCTCCTCTCTCTCTCTCTCTCTCTCTCTCTCTCTCTTTCTCTCTCTCCCCTTTCTCTCTCTGTGTCTTTGGAAACTCTCTGCTCTCTCTCTCTCTGTCTCTCCCCCTCTCTCTGTGTCTCTTTGGAAACTCTCTCACACTCCTCTCTCTCTCTCTCTCTGTCTCTCTAGGTGTGAACCTGCTGGTGGGGACAGAGAATGGTTTGATGTTGCTTGACCGTAGCGGTCAGGGGAAGGTCTATAACCTAATAACCAGGAGACGCTTCCTACAGATGGATGTCCTGGAGGGACTTAATGTCCTGGTTACTATATCAGGTATTACCGACTGACCGCGGTAGGACCATTACATAACCACAACATGACCACAGAGGGAGAACATTGCTCTGTTAGTTAAAGAACTGGAGGCCTGTAGAACATCTCTGTTCTGATAAAGATACATCTCTGTTCTGATAAAGAGACATCTCTGTTCTGATAAAGATACATCTCTGTTCTGATAAAGAGACATCTCTGTTCTAATAAAGATACATCTCTGTTCTGATAAAGATACATCTCTGTTCTGATAAAGAGACATCTCTGTTCTAATAAAGAGACATCTCTGTTCTGATAAAGAGACATCTCTGTTCTGATAAAGAGACATCTCTGTTCTGATAAAGAGACATCTCTGTTCTGATAAAGAGACATCTCTGTTCTGATAAAGAGACATCTCTGTTCTGATAAAGAGACATCTCTGTTCTGATAAAGAGACATCTCTGTTCTGATAAAGAGACATCTCTGTTCTGATAAAGAGACATCTCTGTTCTGATAAAGATACATCTCTGTTCTGATAAAGAGACATCTCTGTTCTGATAAAGAGACATCTCTGTTCTGATAAAGAGACATCTCTGTTCTGATAAAGAGACATCTCTGTTCTGATAAAGAGACATATCTGTTTTCTCTCTCTCTCTCCCCTTATTTATTGCCTCACGCTCTCTCTCTCTCCCCTTGTCTATTGCCTCACGCTCTCTCTGTCTCTCTCTCTTCCTCTCTCCTGTCCTCTCTCTCTCCCCTCTCCTGTCCTCTCTCTCTCCCCTCCCTCCATCTCTCCCCCTCCCAGGGAAGAAGAATAAGCTGCGAGTGTACTACCTGTCCTGGCTGAGGAACAGGATACTCCACAACGACCCAGAGGGGGAGAAGAAGCAGGGCTGGGTCACCGTAGGAGAGCTGGAGGGCTGCGTACACTACAAAGTCGGTACGGAACTCTCTCTCCTCTGTGTGTGTGTGTGTGTGTGTGTGTGTGTGTGTGTGTGTGTGTGTGTGTGTGTGTGTGTGTGTGTGTGTGTGTGTGTGTGTGTGTGTGTGTGTGTGTGTGTGTGTGTGTGTGTGTGTGTGTGTGTGTGTGTGTGTGTGTGACGGACCCACCTTTCTGTGTGTGTTGCCGTCTCTTCTGTGTGTGTTATTGACTCTCTTCTGTGTGTGTTGTTTCCAGTAAAGTACGAGAGGATCAAGTTCCTGGTGATCGCTCAGAAGAACGCAGTGGAGATCTATGCCTGGGCCCCCAAACCCTATCACAAGTTCATGGCCTTCAAGGTAACTCACACACCGGGTTGAGATGTGATGTTGTAGTTAGGTAGACATCTTGGAAGTACAGGGACTCCTTGAGAGAAATGTTGCACCGTTGTCTGTGACAATACTATGGGGTTTGTCACGTTGTTTGATACTAGTTACTCTGAGGTCAATAGTAACACCTCTCTCTCTCTCCCCACCTCTTAGTCGTTCACTGACCTGCAGCACCGCCCTCAGCTGGTTGACCTGACGGTGGAGGAGGGGCAGAGGTTAAAGGTCATCTACGGCTCCAGCCTGGGCTTCCATGTCATCGACGTCGACTCTGGCAACCCTTACGACATCTACGTCCCCTCACACGTAAGTCTGTGTGTGGTGTGATATGTAGTGCAGGGAGATAGCCAGTATATAACCAGTATCTCTCTGTCTGTCTATAGATTCAGACCCAGGTGACTCCCCATGCCATCGTGATTCTTCCTAAGACAGACGGGATGGAGATGTTGTTGTGTTATGAAGATGAGGGAGTGTACGTCAATACCTACGGACGCATCACTAAAGACGTCGTGCTGCAGTGGGGAGAGATGCCTACTTCTGTTGGTGAGTGTGGTGTGTTTGTGTTGGTGTGTGTGTGTGTGGCTGTTTGTGTGAGCTCAGCTTTGTTTTAGGCCTGCGGGAACTTGTTTAGGTTCGTGTCAAGTTTAATCAGATTCAATCTCAACTCTGTTGTGTTCCATAATAGAACAGTGTAGTCTACAGTGAAACTAATACTGTCTGTTTTAACTTCTCTCTCTCCCCCTTCCTCTCTATCTACTCTCCTCCCTCTCTACTCTCCTCTCTCTCCTCTTTCTATCTATCTCTCTATCTATCTCTCTCTCTCTATATATATCTCTCTTTATCTCTCTCTCTTTCTGTCTCATGCTCTCTCTTTCTCTTTATTTCTCTCTTTCCTCTCTCCTCTTTCTCTCTTTCCTCACTCACTCTCTCTCTCTCTCTCTCTGTCTCTTTCTCTCTCTCTTTCTATCCTTGCTCCTCCAGCCTATATCCACTCTAGCCAGATCATGGGCTGGGGGGAGAAGGCCATAGAGATCAGGTCTGTGGAGACAGGACACCTGGACGGGGTCTTCATGCACAAGAGAGCCCAGAGACTCAAGTTCCTGTGTGAGAGGAATGACAAGGTAAACAACATGCGCGCACAAACACACACACACTCATATTCTCTATTGCCTGTAACAATCATGTCTTCTCATGCTGTGTGTGTGTGTGTGTGTGTGTGTGTGTGTGTGTGTGTGTGTGTGTGTGTGTGTGTGTGTGTGTGTGTGTGTGTGTGTGTGTGTGTGTGTGTGTGTGTGTGTGTGTGTGTGTGTGTCTAGGTGTTCTTTGCGTCAGTGAGGTCTGGAGGCAGCAGTCAGGTCTTCTTCATGACCCTCAACCGTAGCTCCATGATGAACTGGTGAAACTAACTCCTCCCACCATCTTCCCATTGGCCTGCTCAGCTGTCCATCACGGGCCAAGGCTAATTTCATAAGCCAATTAAAACAATGGACCAAGAGAATCAAATCGCACCCTGAATCAAACAAGTTAATTGAATAATGGGAGAGTCCAATACTGAATCTAACTGAGAGAATCCAACGCTGAAAGAATCGAACGCTGAGAGAATCAAATATCAAATCAGTTTGAAAGAATTGAATTGTAAATGAGTCAAGCTCTGAGAGAATCAAACTTGAAGACAGTGAAACACTGAGAGACTACAACACTGTAACAGACTTAATGGACTATAAAGATTAAAACAATAAAAAGATACATGACTATTAAGAAGAGGAGTCTGAAGGTAGAGGAGTGTTTGGATCATCAGGGGCGCTGGTTTGCCGGTTTTCCAAGATCTCGACTACCGTCTGTGGAGACGAACCGGTACTTCCGGATCCTAATCCTTCTTTCTCTCCTCCACTTCACCCTTCACTTCCCCTCTCTCGACCACTCCACCCCTCTTCTCTAAAATATTGGCTATGTCCCTTTAAAACAAAATCACAGCCTCTGTCTCCCTCCTCTTCTCCATTCCTCCTTCCCTCTTCTCCTCCCATCCCTCTCTCCACTCTGAAGTCTTTCCATTCTCAAGGTGCTGCATCAGATAAACTGTAATGTTATAACAGAAAGGAGAACCACAACATTCTGCTGCTTACTAGAAATATGCTTTCATTCTGTCTCTTAAATAACACATTGTTCAAGTTCTGTTTCTTGTTTATTTAGGTACTTTAAAATGATTTTTGAATTGTAATGTTTAAGAGCTCGATAACTTGCACAGCACACGGCTAGTTTCTGTCGTTCAGTTTGTGTGTTTTATGTTATGCTGAAATGCCAGAGTAAAACCTGATTCAACTGAGAATCATTTGAGAATTGTCTGAGAATGAACCACTCTGTGTCTGTCTGTCTTATCTGTCTCTGTGTGTAAAGAATTATTGTGTAAAGCTGTCCCCCACCTGAGTCTGATTTGATTGGTCTGGTCTGATTGTGACTCCTTCCTGTTTGTACAGTGCCTAGCATGATGAAGCAAACATCACACAGAGGCCAACTGATTTATCTACCGTTGTTTTGTTCACGCTTTTCTGTTGGTTTACCATTTTATATTAACTATTTGATAGCATCTTATGTCCTTAGATTGAACATGATCATTTTATCTTAAACAAAACTTAATTTATAAAAATAAAAAACAGTTTAAGACATTTTATGAAATACATTTGCATTTCTGAAAACAAAGACGAGAACATCTGAAGCTGTTGCCCTTAATGCTGTTTAAGCCATGCTGTAGAACTCCATTACCCAGAATGCAACAGTGCTGTAAGGTGTGTGTGTGTGCGTGGGTCATGTATGTATATTTAGTGACAGCAAACACATTCATCCAAGAAACATTATTCACCGAGACCCACTCCCTGAAATTACAAACAAGTGCAGGGGAAACACTTTTGTCCGGAAATTAAACTTCCAGACTGCTCCTTTAAATGTCATGCTTAAGTTACTGCTTAAGTTACTGTTATGGAGACAGGTTGCTTTTTAGAATGTTAGCAATAAAGAGCTGTGCTGATTGAACGTGTGTGTGTGTGTGAGAGAGAGAGTGATACACCTCTTTCTGGTGAACAGACTGCTGATCACTACTGTTGGACTCTGTCTTTAAAAGAAAAACTCTAGACCTCTTTGTTTCTGAACGACAAACTCATCACTAATGTTTTGGTTTCTATGTTTTGTAAAACAGTCAAATAAATGATACTAGAACATTATTCCTTTTTTTTACGTATTTTTGTTTCGATTCTGTGATATGTTTGCGTGTGTGTGTGTGTGTGTGTAGGGGTTGCAGTGTAAGTTATCAGATGAGGCCACCGACCCTCAGACTTTGTCCCTGTTGAAGGTATATCATTAACCCTACCTAATACTGTCCCTCACTGTGTGTGGGTGTCAGTGTCAGTGTCAGACCTTCCCCATCATTTAGAGCCAATGTCCTGAGCTCACGGTCGACCACGGTCGTTGTGGAACGGGAAGGGGTTGTAATTTCCCTCTGGACAGGTGTCTAGGTGCCTTGCACTGTGCGCACACCGAGCAGGAGGAAACATAAACCCTCATGTGCTTAGATAACGTGGGCCACCAGTACCTCCCAGCAAGACAGCGCATTGTCTGACCGATGCCAGGATGACCAGAGGAGGGTGACGTGTGGGCCCAACAGATCAAACGATCGCGGACATCAAACGGAACGTACAGACGCCCAACTGGACACTGGGTGGGAGTGGGCTCTGAAGGTGACGCCGGCTCGATGTCCGTGTCCACCTCCCATACCACCGGTGCCACCAGGCAAGAAGCTGGAATTATGGGAGTGGGATCCTCGGACCGCTCCTCTGTGTCATACATCCGGGACAGTGCGTCTGCCTTAACGTTCTGGGAACCTGTAGGATAGAGTGAAAACAAAGCGGGTGAAAACATGGCCCACCTCGCCTGGCGAGGGTTCAGTCTCCTAGCTGCCCGAATGTACTCCAGATTGCGGTGGTCAGTCCAAATGAGGAAAGAGTGTCTAGCCCCCTCAAGCCAATATCTCCACGCCATCAGAGCTCCGACAACAGCCAACAGCTCCCGGTCCCCCACATCATAGTTTTGCTCCACCGGGCTGAGCTTCTTCGAAAAGAAAGCACAGGGGCGGAGCTTTAGTAGCGTACCCGAGCACTGAGGTAGCACAGCCTCTATCCCAGCCTCGGACACGTCCACCTCAACTATGAACGCTAAGGAGGGATCAGGATGAGCCAGCACGGGAGCTGAGGTAAACAGAGCCTTCAGGTGACTAAAATCCCTGTCCGCCCCAGCTGACCACTGCAGTCGCACCGGTCCCCCCTTCAGCAAGGAGATAATGGGAGCCGCTACCTGACCAAAACCCCAGATAAACCTCCGGTAGTAGTTGGCAAACCCTAAGAACCGCTGCACCTCCTTTACCGTGGTTGGAGTCGGCCAATTACGCACGGCTGAAACGCGGTCATTTTCCATCTCCACCCCTGACGCGGTACAGGTCATGCTCCAACAGTCGACCAAGCACCCTGCGTACAAGGGACACATGCTCGGCGCGTGTAGAGGAGTATATTAGAATGTCATCTATATACACCACTACACCCTGCCCGTGCAGGTCCCTGAAAATCTCATCTACAAAGGATTGGAAGACTGATGGAGCATTCATTAACCCGTACGGCGTGACGAGGTACTCATAGTGCCCAGAAGTGGTGCTAAATGCCGTCTTCCACTCATCCCCCGCCCGGATACGCACCAGGTTGTAAGCGCTCCTAAGGTCCAATTTTGTGACGAAGCGCGCCCGTGCAATGACTCTGTCATACTGGCTATGAGAGGTAGCGGGTAACTGTATTTTACAGTGATCTGATTTAAACCTCGATAGTCAATACACAGGCGTAAACCTCCATCCTTCTTCTTCACAAAAAAAATACTTGAGGAGACAGGTGAAGTGGAAGGCCGAATGTATCCCTGTCCCAGAGATTCGGTGACATATGGTTCTATAGCCACCATCTCCTCCTGTGACAGAGGATACACGTGACTCCTGGGAAGTGCAGCGTCTACCAGGAGATTTATCGCACAATCCCCCCGTCGATGGTGTGGTAATTGAGTCACTTTCTTTTTAAAGAAGGCAAGTGCCAAATTGGCATATTCGGGGGGAATGTGCATGGTGGAGACCTGGTTTGGACTCTCCACCGTAGTGGCACCTAAGGAAACACCTACACACCTCCCTGAGCACTGACGGGACCAACCCTTGAGAGCCCTCTCTTGCCATGAAATAGTGGGGTTATGAGAGGCCAACCAGGGAAGGCCCAATACAACAGGAAATGCAGGAGAGTCGATCAGGAAGAGACAAATTCTCTCCTCATGACACTCCTGCGTTATCATACAGAGTAGAGCTGTGACCTCCCTAATTAGCCCCGACCCCAAAGGATGACTATCTAAGACATGTACAGGGAAGGGAACATCAACAGGAACAATAGGGATCTCTAATCTAAGTGCAATGGAAGGGTCAAAAAAGTTCCCAGCTCCGCCTGAATCTACTAGCGCCTTATGCTGGGAACGCGGGGAAAACTCAGGAAATTCTATATATAACCACACGTGTGCAACAGGGAGCTCTGGGTGAGGTGTGTGCCTACTCACCAGAGATGATCCACCAGTGCTGCGCCTGCTACCTCGACCTCCTGGGGAACCTCCCCAGCACCGACCAGTAGTGTGCCCTCTGCGGCCACAGGTGGTGCAGGGAATGGTCCCCCCTCCGGTCCCTCTCATAGCAGCACCTCCCAGCTCCATCGGGGTAGCATCAGAGGTGCTGGGGGATGGAACTGACGGACCCCGATCCGGACGTCTGCGGGAGACCAACAGGTTATCCAGCCGTATAGATAGGTCCACCAGCTGGTCCAGGTTAACCTGTCTAGGATCAGCGTGGCGCTAGCGGCACACCCCCCCCCCCCCCACTGAAAAACCAGTGCCGCGAAATTCAAAAAAAATATTTTTTTTAAATATTTAACTTTCACACATTAAAGTCCAATACAGCTAATGAAAGACACAGATCTTGTGAATCCAGTCAACTTGTCCGATTTTTAAAATGTTTTACAGGGAAGACACAATATGTAAAGATGTACATCTATTACCTAAAAACACATTAGCATAATCCACCATCTTTTATTTGTCCACCAACACCAGTAGCCATCACCAATTCGACTAAACTAAGATATTTATAGCCCCTAACCAACAAAAAAACTCATCAGATGACAGTCTGATAACATATTTATGGTATGGGATAGGTTTTGTTAGAAAAAAGTGCATATTTCAGGTAGATGGCATTGGTTACAATTGCACCCACCGTCACAAATGGAATAGAAAAACTACTTAGAGCAACGTGTTTACCTACTTACTAATCATCAAACATTTCGTAAAAATACACAGCATACACGAATCGAAAGACACAGATCCTGTGAATACAGACAATATTTCAGATTTTCTAAGTGTCTTACAGCGAAAACACAATAAATCGTTATATTAGCTTAGCACATAGCAATTAGCAGCCCAGCATTGATTCTAGCCAAAGTGAGCGATAAAAGTCAACATCGCCAAAAGATATTAATTTTTTCACTAACCTTCTCAGAATTCTTCCGATGACACTCCTGTAACATCACATTACAACATGCATATACAGTTTGATCGAAAATGTTTATATTTAGCCACCAAAATCATGGTTAGACAATGTGAAATGTAGACAAGCTGGTAAAGAAAAAGTCCTTGCGCCACTTAGACAGTGATCTACTCTTATACATAAATACTCATAAACGTGACTAAAAAATATAGGGTGGACAGGGATTGATAGACAATTTAATTCTTAATACAATTGCGTTATTACATTTTTAAATTTATCCTTACTTTTCAATACAGTTTGCGCCAAGCGAAGCTACGTCAAAAAACATGGCGTCCTAAGCCACTAAAATGTTTCGACAGAAACACGATTTATCATAATAAAAATGTCCTACCTTGAGCTGTTCTTCCATCAGTATCTTGGGCAAAGGATCCTTTCTTGGGAGGAATCGTCTTTTGGTGGAAAGCTGTCCTCTTGCCATGTGAAAATGTCAACTGCGTTCGGGATGAACTGAAAGCGTGCCCACCTATTCACAGCGTTAAAGAAATAAATGTCCCAAAATCGCACTAAACGGATATAAATTGCATCAACGATGTTGCATCAACCCATTGAAAAGAGAGTGACCTCAAAAAGAAAATTCTGAATGGTTTGTCCTCGGGGTTTTGCCTGCCAAATAAGTTATGTTATAGTCACAGACATGATTCAAACAGTTTTAGAAACGTCAGAGTGTTTTCTATCAAATACTACTAATAATATGCATATATTAGCATCTGGGACTGAGTAGGAGGCAGTTTACTCTGGGCACGCTTTTCATCCAAATGTGAAAATGCTGCCCTCTATCCTAGAGAAGTTAAGGAAGTTTAGAACTTACATTTATAATACTACAGAAAACCTTCCCCAGGTCACTGTTCACACAAATGCCTGTGTAATTGTTAGGGTCAAATTTGTCTCCGTTTTTAAAGATTGGGGTTATGAGTCCTTGATTCCAGATGTCAGGGAAATAACCTACACTCGGGATCAAATTAAACAGTTTTAATATAGCCAATTGAAATTTTGCACTAGTGAGTTTGAGCATCTCATTTAGGATGCCATCAGGTCCGCATGCTTTTTTAAATTTGAGAGACTGAAGTTTCTTATAGAGCTCCTGGTCAGTAATTGGGGAGTCCAATGGATTTTGATTGTCCTTTATAGCTTTTTCTAATCCATTCAACTTCTCATGAATTTGGCGTTGTTCTGCGTTTGTGTCAATTTGAACGGTGTTGTAGAGTGTTTTAAAATGGGTTGTCCATATGTCACCATTTTGTATCGCTAATTCCTCTTGTTTAGATTTTTTTTTTTTTTCAATTTTGCCAGAAGTTGTTTGTGTTTATGGACTCCTCAATTAGTGTCAGCTGCTTGCTGTTGTGCTGTACTTTATTGGTTCTGAGTGTACGTTTATAGAGTTTTAAAGTCTCACAGTAATGAAGGCGTAATTCACCATTATTTGGGTCTCTGTGCTTTTGGTTGGATAGTGTTCTAAGTTTTTTCCTTATAATTTTACAATCTGCTCAAACGAGTTGTCATCTGTGATCTATTTTTTTTTTTTCATCAATATCAATTGTGCTTTTTTTGCCGTTTGCCTGAATATATAGTTGATGTTTTGTACTGCTAGATTGATGCCTTCTTTACTGTGAGTGAATGTGGTATCCAGAAAGTTATCTAAGAGTGGTTGGATATTTTGGTTACAGGTTGCTTTCTGGTATTCTTCTGTGCTGTTTTGGGCCCATCTGTATGGATTTCTGATGTTGTACAGCTTACTGGACTGTGAATGTGTGGTTGTTTCCATGTCTGTTCTTTTGAGGAACAACATAATTTGGCTGTGATCAGACAGAGGTGTTAGTGGCTTGACAGTAAATGAGCTGAGAGAGAAGGGGTCAATGTCTGTGATCATATAGTCTACTGTACTGTGGCCAAGAGGTGAGCAGTAGATGAATGTCCCCAAAGAGTCCCCCCGTAACCTACCATTGACAAAGTACAGACCCAGGCTTCTACAGAGCTGCAACAGATCCCTTCCGTTGTTGTTGATGGTGCTGTCACTGTCGTTTCTATGGGGGAGATGAAGACAGTTAGAAACAGTATGGCCTGTAATAAAGCTGTCCCCTCGTGTGCTCGTTAGATCAGGTAGTGTTCCTGTGCGCGCATTTGTGTCCCCACAGATGAGCACATTTCCCTGGGCCTGGAAATGACACGTCTTCCTCAAGGGTGGGAAAGATCACCTCTGATTAATATGGGGATTCTGAGGGGGGGGAGGGGATATATAATGGGTGGGGAAGATCTCCTCTGAGTAATATGGGGATTCTGAGGGGGGGATATATATTGCTCAAAGGAACACATATTTTTCTGTCAGTACAAGTTCTTTTTTCAGTTTTAACCAAATTTGATACTTACCCATTTTGAGGGGATCAATTAGATGTTGTCGTTCGGATCTGTACCAAATGATCAATCCTCCAGAGTCTCTGCCTCTATTGACAGCGTTGTGTTTCTGTGATGGCACAATGACCTCTCTGTAGCCTGTGGGACAGTGAGTGACAATGTCAGCCTTACACCCTGTCTCCTGCAGAATGATGACGTCAACATCTATAAGATTTTTGTTGAACTCCAGTGCTAAACTCTTCAGTCCAAAGGTTGATGAGTTTAGGCCCTGAATGTTCCACATGATCAATCAATCAATCAATCAATTTTATTTTATATAGCCCTTCGTACATCAGATAATATCTCGAAGTGCTGTACAGAAACCCAGCCTAAAACCCCAAACAGCTAGAATGCAGGTGTAGAAGCACGGTGGCTAGGAAGAACTCCCTAGAAAGGCCAAAACCTAGGAAGAAACCTAGAGAGGAACCAGGCTATGAGGGGTGGCCAGTCCTCTTCTGGCTGTGCCGGGTGGAGATTATAACAGAACTATGCCAAGATGTTCAAAAATGTTCATAAGTGACAAGCATGGTCAAATAATAATCATGAATAATTTTCAGTTGGCTTTTCATAGCTGATCATTAAGAGTTGAAAAACAACAGGTCTGGGACAGGTGGCGGTTCCATAACCGCAGGCAGAACAGCTGAAACTGGAATAGCAGCAAGGCCAGGCGGACTGGGGACAGCAAGGAGTCACCACGGGCGGCAGTCCCGACGCATGGTCCTAGGGCCCAGGTCCTCCGAGAGAAAGAAAGAGAGAAGGAGAAAATTAGAGAGAGCCAAGATTTTCAAAATGTTCATAAATGACAAGCATGGTCAAATAATAATCAGGAATAAATCTCAGTTGGCTTTTCATAGCCGATCATTAAGAGTTGAAAACAGCAGGTCTGGGACAGGTAGGGGTTCCATAACCGCAGGCAGAAGAGTTGAAACTGGAATAGCAGCAAGGCCAGGCGGACTGGGGGCAGCAAGGAGTCACCACGGCCGGTAGTCCCGACGTATGGTCCTAGGGCTCAGGTCCTCCGAGAGAAAGAGAGAAGGAGAAAATTAGAGAGAGCCAAGATTTTCAAAATGTTCATAAATGACAAGCATGGTCAAATAATAATCAGGAATAAATCTCAGTTGGCTTTTCATAGCCGATCATTAAGAGTTGAAAACAGCAGGTCTGGGACAGGTAGGGGTTTCGTAACCGCAGGCAGAAACAGTTGAAACTGGAATAGCAGCAAGGCCGGGCGGACTGGGGACAGCAAGGTGTCAGCATGCCCGGTAGTCCTGACGTATGGTCCTAGGGCTCAGGTTCTCAGAGAGAAAGAGAGAACGAGAGAATTAGAGAGAGCATACTTAAATTCACACAGGACACTGGATAAGACAGGAGAAGTATTCCAGGTATAACCAACTGACCCTAGCCCCCCGACACATAAACTACTGCAGCATAAATACTGGAGGCTGAGACAGGAGCGGTCAGGAGACACTGTGGCCCCATCCGAAGAAACCCCCGGACAGGGCCAAACAGGAAGGATATAACCCCACCCACTCTGCCAAAGCACAGCCCCCACACCACTAGAGGGATATCCTCAACCACCAACTTACAATCCTGAGACAAGGCCGAGTATAGCCCACAAAGGTCTCCACCACAGCACAACCAAGGGGGGGGCGCCAACCCAGACAGGAAGTTCACGTCAGTAACTCAACCCACTCAAGTGACGCACCCCTCCTAGGGACGGCATGAAAGAGCACCAGCAAGCCAGTGACTCAGCCCCAGTAACAGGGTTAGAGGCAGAGAATCCCAGTGGAGAGAGGGGAACCGGCCCTGGAGAGACAGCAAGGGCGGTTCGTTGCTCCAGAGCCTTTCCGTTCACCTTCACACTCCTGGGCCAGACTACACTCAATCATATGACCTACTGAAGAGATAAGTCTTCAGTAAAGACTTAAAGGTTGAGACTGAGTCTGCGTCTCTCACATGGGTAGGCAGACTGTTCCATAAAAATGGAGATCTATAGGAGAAAGCCCTGCCTCCAGCTGTTTGCTTAGAAATTTTAGGGACAATTAGGAGGCCTGCGTCTTGTGACCGTAGCGTACGTGTAGGTATGTACGGCAGGACCAACTCGGAAAGATAGGTAGGAGCAAGCCCATGTAACGCTTTAAAGGTTAACAGTAAAACCTTGAAATCAGCCCTTGCCTTAACGGGAAGCCAGTGTAGGGAAGCTAGCACTGGAGTAATATGATCAAATTTCTTGGTTCTAGTCAGGATTCTAGCAGCCGTATTTAGCACTAACTGAAGTTTATTTAGTGCTTTATCCGGGTAGCCGGAAAGTAGAGCATTGCAGTAGTCTAACCTAGAAGTAACAAATGCATGGATTAATTTTTCTGCATCATTTTTGGACAGAAAATTTCTGATTTTTGCAATGTTACGTAGATGGAAAAAAGCTGTCCTTGAAACAGTCTTGATATGTTCGTCAAAAGAGAGATCAGGGTCAAGAGTAACACCGAGGTCCTTCACAGTTTTATTTGAGACGACTTTACAACCATCAAGATGAATTGTCAGATTTAACAGAAGATCTCTTTGTTTCTTGGGACCTAGAACAAGCATCTCTGTTTTGTCCGAGTTTAAAAGTAGAAAGTTTTCAGCCATCCACTTCCTTATGTCTGAAACACAGGCTTCTAGCGAGGGCAATTTTGGGGCTTCACCATGTTTCATTGAAATGTACAGCTGTGTGTCATCCGCATAGCAGTGAAAGTTAACATTATGTTTTCGAATAACATCCCCAAGAGGTAAAATATATAGTGAAAACAATAGTGGTCCTAAAACGGAACCTTGAGGAACACCGAAATGTACAGTTGATTTGTCAGAGGACAGACCATTCACAGAGACAAACTGATATCTTTCCGACAGGTAAGATCTAAACCAGGCCAGAACTTGTCCGTGTAGACCAATTTGGGTTTCCAGTCTCTCCAAAAGAATGTGGTGATCGATGGTGTCAAAGGCAGCACTAAGGTCTAGTAGCACGAGGACAGATGCAGAGCCTCGGTCTGACGCCATTAAAAGGTCATTTACCACCTTCACAAGTGCAGTCTCAGTGCTATGATGGGGTCTAAAACCAGACTGAAGCATTTCGTATACATTGTTTGTCTTCAGAAAGGCAGTGAGTTGCTGCGCAACAGCTTTTTCTAAAATTTTTGAGAGGAATGGAAGATTCGATATAGGCCGATAGTTTTTTATATTTTCCGGGTCAAGGTTTGGCTTTTTCAAGAGAGGCTTTATCACTGCCACTTTTAGTGAGTTTGGTACACATCCGGTGGATAGAGAGCTGTTTATTATGTTCAACATAGGAGGGCCAAGCACAGGAAGCAGCTCCTTCAGCAGTTTAGTAGGAATAGGATCCAGTATGCAGCTTGAAGGTTTAGAGGCCATGATTATTTTCATCATTGTGTCAAGAGATATAGTACTAAAACACTTAAGTGTCTCTCCCGATCCCAGGCCCTCGCAGAGCTGTGCAGATCCAGGACAGCTAAGCCCTGGAGGAATACGCAGATTCAAAGAGGAGTCCGTAATTTGCTTTCTAATGGTCATGATCTTTTCCTCAAAGAAGTTCATGAATTTATTACTGCTGAAGTGAAAGCCATCCTCTCTTGGGGAATGCTGCTTTTTAGTTAGCTTTGCAACAGTATCAAAAAGAAATTTTGGATTGTTCTTATTTTCCTCGATTAAGTTGGAAAAGTAGGATGATCGAGCAGCAGTGAGGGCTCTTCGGTACTGCACGGTACTGTCTTTCCAAGCTAGTCGGAAGACTTCCAGTTTTGTGTGGCGCCATTTCCGTTCCAATTTCCTGGAAGCTTGCTTCAAAGCTCGGGTATTTTCTGTATACCAGGGAGCTAGTTTCTTATGACAAATGTTTTTCGTTTTTAGGGGTGCAACTGCATCTAGGGTATTGCGCAAGGTTAAATTGAGTTCCTCAGTTAAGTGGTTAACTGATTTTTCTCCTCTGACGTCCTTGGGTAGGCAGAAGGAGTCTGGAAGGGCATCAAGGAATTTTTGTGTTGTCTGAGAATTTATAGCACGACTTTTGATGCTCCTTGGTTGGGGTCTGAGCAGATTATTTGTTGCGATTGCAAACGTAATAAAATGGTGGTCCGATAGTCCAGGATTATGTGGAAAAACATTAAGATCTACAACATTTATTCCATGGGACAAAACTAGGTCCAGAGTATGACTGTGGCAGTGAGTAGGTCCAGAGACATGTTGGACAAAACCCACTGAGTCGATGATGGCTCCGAAAGACTTTTGGAGTGGGTCTGTGGACTTCTCCATGTGAATATTAAAATCACCAAAAATTAGAATATGATCTGCTATGACTACAAGGTCTGATAGGAATTCAGGAAACTCAGAGAGGAACGCTGTATATGGCCCAGGAGGCCTGTAAACAGTAGCTATAAAAAGTGATTGAGTAGGCTGCATAGATTTCATGACTAGAAGCTCAAAAGACGAAAACGCCATTTTTTTTTTGGTAAATTGAAATTTGCTATTGTAGATGTTAGCAACACCTCCGCCTTTGCGGGATGCACGGGGGATATGGTCACTAGTGTAACCAGGAGGTGAGGCCTCATTTAACACAGTAAATTCATCAGGCTTAAGCCATGTTTCAGTCAGGCCAATCACATCAAGATTATGATCAGTGATTAGTTCATTGACTATGACTGCCTTTGAAGTGAGGGATCTAACATTAAGTAACCCTATTTTGAGATGTGAGGTATCACGATCTCTTTCAATAATGGCAGGAATGGAGGAGGTCTTTATCCTAATAAGATTGCTAAGGCGAACACCGCCATGTTTAGTTTTTCCCAACCTAGGTCGAGGCACAAACACAGTCTCAATGGGTATGGCTGAGCTGACTACACTGACTGTGCTATTGGCAGACTCCACTAGGCTGGCAGGTTGGCTAACAGCCTGCTGCCTGGCCTGCACCCTATTTCATTGTGGGGCTAAAGGAGTTAGAGCCCTATCTATGTTGGTAGATAAGATGAGAGCACCCCTCCAGGTAGGATGGAGTCCGTCACTCCTTAGCAGGTCAGGCTTGGTCCTGTTTGTGGGTGAGTCCCAGAAAGAGGGCCAATTATCTACAAATTCTATCTTTTGGGAGGGGCAGAAAACAGTTTTCAACCAGCGATTGAGTGCTGAGACTCTGCTGTAGAGCTCGTCACTCCCCCTAACTGGGAGGGGGCCAGAGACAATTACTCGATGCCGACACATCTTTCTAGCTGATTTACACGCTGAAGCTATGTTGCACTTGGTGACCTCTGACTGTTTCATCCTAACATCGTTGGTGCCGACGTGGATAACAATATCTCTATACTCTCTACACTCGCCAGATTTAGCTTTAGCCAGCACCATCTTAAGATTAGCCTTAACGTCGGTAGCCCTGCCCCCTGGTAAACAGTGTATGATCGCTGGGTGATTCGTTTTAAGTCTAATACTGCGGGTAATGGAGTCGCCAATGACTAGGGTTTTCAATTTGTCAGAGCTAACGGTGGGAGCCTTCGGCGTCTCAGACCCCGTAACGGGAGGAGTAGAGACAAGAGAAGACTCAGACTCAGACTCCGACTCGCTACATAATGGGGAGAACCGGTTGAAAGTTTCTGTCGGCTGAATGAGCGACACCGGTTGAGCATTCCAACAGCATTTCCCTCCAGAAGCCATGAGAAAGTTGTCCGGCTGCGGGGACTGTGCGGGGGGATTTATACTAACGTTACTATCTGTACTTACTGGTGGCACAGACGCTGTTTCTTCCTTTCCTACACTGAAAATACCCTTGCCTAACGATTGCGTCTGAAGCTGGGCTTGCAGCACAGCTATTTTCGCCGTAAGGCGATCGTTCTCCTGTATATTATGAGTACAGCGACTGCAATTAGAAGACATCATGTTAATGTTACTACTTAGCTTCGGCTGTTGAAGGTGTTGACGAACCATGTCCAGATAAAGCGTCCGGAGTGAAAAGGTTGAATGAGGGAAAAAAGTTGCGATGGAAAAACCGTTTTTCAGAATGTTCAGATGTTTCTGTGATTCCTCTTTGTTAGTCCGTCTTCCGGCCAGAACAGACAGTATAGACAGGCCCAGTATGTTGTCTAGAGCCGTTATGGAGGACCTGGTCAGAAGTTTCCACTTCTCCTGAGCTTTCAGCTTCCTGGGACCTGCAACTGTGCCACTTTTCTTCTTCTGTGGTTTTGGCTGAGGGACCTGGCTGCTGGTTCCTGGCTGGGGCTCCTCCTGAGATACTCTCCGTTGACATGTCTTTATACCGGGCTTATTTAGCTTCTCGCCTGTCTTCTTGCCTTTAGGTGCCTTGGATGGGGCGCGTCGAGATCCCCGGACAGGCTTCATATTTTAACAGTTTCGCGGTAAATGATAACTGATAGCGATTTCATGTTCCAAAATAAAGAATAGCAGTCAGAAATACAGTAACTACTAACTAATCTCTCTCTCTCCCTCTCTCTCTCTCTCTCTCCTTGAAACTCTCTCTCTTCTCTTTCTCTCTGTCTCTCTGTCTCTTTGAAACTCTCTCTCTCTATCCCCCTCTCTTAACTTCTGTGGGTGTGTGTGTGTGGTGTGTGTGTGTGTGTGTTGGTATGTGGGTGTGTGTGTGGGGGTGTTTATGTGAGCTCAACTTTGTTTTAGGCCTGTGGGAACTTGTTTAGGTCCCTGTGAAGTTTAACCTCTCTAGGATAGGTGGGACGGTAGCGTCCCACTTGGCCAAAATCCAGAAAAATGTAGCGCACCAAATTCAAATATATTACTATAAAAATCTAACTTTCATTAAATCACACATGTAAGATACCAAATTAAAGCTACACTCGTTGTGAATCCAGCCAACATGTCAGATTTCAAAAAGGCTTTTCGGCAAAAGCATAAGATGCTATTATCTGATGATACACAACAGTAAACAAAGAGAGTGTAGCATATTTCAACCCTGCAGGCACAACACAAAACGCAGAAATAAAATATAAATCATGCCTTACCTTTGACGAGCTTCTTTTGTTGGCACTCCAATATGTCCCATAAACATCACAAATGGTCCTTTTGTTCAATTAATTCCGTCCATTTATATCCAAAATGTCAATTTATTTGGCGCGTTTGATCCAGAAAAAAACAGCTTCCAATTTGCGCAACGTCACTACAAAATATCTCAATAGTAACGTGTAAACTTTGCCAAAACATTTCATACTACTTTTGTAATACAACTGTAGGTATTTTTAAACATTAATAATCGATCAATTTGAAGACTGGACTATCTGTGTTCAATACAGGAAGACAACAAACTGACGCTACTTTTCGAGTCATGCGCCTCTCTCAAAAAGTACACTTCATGTGACACTCATTCAAGATGGCCGTACTTCTTCATTACACAAAGGAATAACCTCAACCAATTTCCAAAGACTGGTGACATCCAGTGGAAGCGGGAGAAACTGCAAACAAGTCACTTAGAAATCGAGTATCCCAATTAAAACTCATTGAACAGACAGTGGCCTCTCAAAAAAGAAAAATCTGAATGGTTTGTCCTCTGGGTTTTGCCTGCTACATAAGTTCTGTTATACTCACAGACATGATTCAAACAGTTTTAGAAACTTCAGAGTGTTTTCTATCCAAATCTACTAATAATATGCATATATTATATTCTGGGGATGAGTAGAAGGAAGTTGAAATTGGGCACGCTATTTATCCAAAAGTGAAAATGCTGCCCCCTATCCTAGTTAATCAGATTCAATCTCAACTCTGTTGTGTTCCATAATAGAACAGTGTAGTCTACAGTGAAACTGATAGTGTATTCTTTAACTTCTCCCTCTCCTCTCTCTCCCCCGTTCTCTCTCTCTTCTCTCCTCTCTCTCTCTCTCTACTCTCACTCTCTCTTTCTCTCTCTCTCTCTCTCCTTCTTTTTACTATTTCACTTTATCTCTCTCTCTTTCTGTCTCATGCTCTCTCTTTCTCTTTATTTCTCTCTTTCCTCTCTCTCCTCTTTCTCTCTTTCCTCACTCACTCTCTCACTCTCTCTCTCTCTCTCTCTCTCTCTTTGTCTCTTTCTCTCTCTCTTTCTATCCTTGCGCCTCCAGCCTATATCCACTCTAGCCAGATCATGGGCTGGGTGGAGAAGGCCATAGAGATCAGGTCTGTGGAGACAGGACACCTGGACGGGGTCTTCATGCACAAGAGAGCCCAGAGACTCAAGTTCCTGTGTGAGAGGAATGACAAGGTAAACAACATGCGCGCACAAACACACACACACACTCATATTCTATATTGCCTGCAACAATCGTGTCTTCTCATGCTGTGTGTGTGTGTGTGCGTGTGTGTGTGTGTGTGTGTGTGTGTGTGTGTGTGTGTGTGTGTGTGTGTGTGTGTGTGTGTGTGTGTGTGTGTGTGTGTGTGTGTGTGTGTGTGTGTGTGTGTGTGTGTGTGTGTGTGTGTGTGTGTGTGTGTGTGTGTGTGTGTGTGTGTGAGAGAGAGAGAGAGAGTGATACACCTCTATCTGGTGAACAGACTGCTGATCACTACTGTTGGACTCTGTCTTTAATATAAAAACTCTAGACCTCTTTGTTTCTGAACGACAAACTCATCACTAATGTTTTGATTTCTATGTTTTGTAAAAGAGTCAAATAATTGATACTAGAACATTATTCAGTTTTTTACGTATTTTTGTTTCGATTATGTGATATGTGTGCATTTACGTGTGTGTGTGTGTGTGTGTGTGTGTGTGTGTGTGTGTAGGGGTTGCAGTCTAAGTTATCAGATGAGGCCACCGACCCTCAGACTTTGTCCCTGTAGAAGGTATATCATTAACCCTACCTAATACTGTCCCTCACTGTGTGTGTGTGTGTGTGTCAGTGTCAGACCTTCCCCCTCATTTAGAGGCAATATGTGGTCCCGTGTGGCTCAGTTGGTAGAGCATGGCGCTTGCAATGCCAGGGTTGTGGGTTCATTCCCCACGGGGGGACCAGGATGAATATGTATAAACTTTCCAAATTGTAAGTCGCTCTGGATAAGAGCGTCTGCTAAATGACTTAAATGTAAATGTAAATATGCTGAGCTCAGGATGACCAGGTTGTGTGTGAACAGTGGATACCAGCCCAGACACTGTGTGTGTTCACTAATCACTACACTGAGTTTAACCACCATGAAAACAGGGTGGCAAACACAGCCTAAGACAGGAGGTGAAGTGTGTTAGGCACCATGCGTGATGTAATGATGTTAATGACATGAATGATAAACGGCCACCAGTAAGGTGTACAGATAGAGAGGTGCTGTGCTCCAGTGTGTCTTTCTGTCCAGTGCCGTGTGTATGTGGAGATGAGTGCATGGACACAGCGTGATCCCAGCGATTGATGATTACCCTGCTGTGTGTGTGTGTGATCAGGTCGTGTTGTTGGAGCTGGTGTCGAGACTCTGAACCCGTCATGGAGTCGGGAAAGGTAAGTTCTCCGTACACTTGTACACACTCTAGCTCTCATACACACATGCTCGTTTTGAGGTATCTAATCAATTTACTAAACAAATGTTGAAAGCCAAGTTGCTGGTTTTATAATGTAGTAAAAGCTCCTACAGTTCAATCCTGACTGACACTTTGTAGCTACACACAAGGACAGGAGTGTGTGTGAGAGTGTGTTCATATTTAATTGAACCTTTATTTAACTAGGCAATAAGAACACATTCTTATTTACAATGACAGCCTACCATGGAACATCGGGTTAACTGCCTTGTTCAGGGGCGGAATGACAGATTTTTACCTTGTCAGCTCAGGGATTTGATCCAGCAACCTTTCCGGTTACTGGCCCACCTCTCTAACCACTAGGCTCACTGCCGCCCCTGAACGTGTGCATCGTGTACGTGTGCATCGCGTGTCGTGATTGAACCGAGGGAGAGTACCATTGATTTGACAGTTCATTTTTTGATGGCATGAGAGAGCTGGTTCTATCAGTGATTCATCATATTAGACGTCTGTTTTTTAGTTCTGACAGAAACACATCTGGTAACAGGAACAGCAGCAAGCAGTATGTGTTTTATTCCATCATTGACACACCTTTATTACTTTGTTAGGGGGCCAAGCAGCTTTAATATTACGGAGAGATTGTAGCTTCTTTCATTGTAATTGTCTGCATCATTTCCAACCCCCAATATATATTTTTTTAGTAAATACATATTATTTTAAACATATATTTTATTTAATATATTTTCCTTCTTTATTATTTTCTCCTAAGCCTACCCCCTAATTGGATTAAACTAATGGACAACAATACTTAGGCTTCTACTTCCAGTTTATACGTACTACATACATTTCATGGACAGCATATTTGACATTAGTTCTATTTTGTTTGTTTTAGTCCCATCCTTCAGCTACCCTCAACCCCTCCCATCTATCTCTGAAGACCAACCAGTTTTGATTTCTAGCTGCCGAAGATTTTCCGCTGTGTGATGTTTCACCACAGCTCTGAACCTTTCTATTCTCGTAGTTTCTACGGATTGTAAATGAAAGATAAACACCTTTGATAAGAGTATTATTATATTATTGATCGATTGACTATGACTTATCAAATCACCCAGCAGTGCTATTTGCAGAGTTAGCTCCAAGTAAATGTAGCAATTGTTTAGCCATTCCTGAATCTGCGACCAAAAACAAGCTACATACAGTATGGGCAGTACAAGAACAAGTGAGATAATGATTCTGTCTCTCCGCAGCAAAATCTGCAGAGCTGGGATGGTTGTATCCCCCAATTATAGAACATTCTATTGGTTTCAAGAATGTTCTATGATCATTTAAATGAAACAACTCTACGTTGTGTGTCTCAGTTCATAGACCATGTGCCATGGAATCAGTACATCCAACTATTTTGCAACCTGTATGACGCCTCGGTCAACGTTTTGGTCCTCAAGTAAAACTGATGTATTTTTGTAATTATTACAGGGTTTTCTTGTTGCCAAATTTGGTCTTTAATGCAGGGCCAACAAACAAGTTCCCTACCTTCTCCCTACCTTTCCACTTGCCTCCTCCATTTTTGTGGTAATGCTGCAGTCAGTCGGTTGTAATTTTGGACAGAGCAGAAATGTCCATATATTTTTATGAACAGCATGTGTCACACACCTAATTCAACTAGTCAACTAAATATCAAGCCCTTGATTAGTTGAATCAGGAAACAGTAACACTGAGTAATGTGCAGATGTTCTGTTGCTCCGTTATAATCAGTATTTTACAGCAGGTGGGACTGCATGGTGCATTGAACTGGTTCCCTGCACACTAGCTCAGCGCATTACAGGCACCTTTTCATATCTGTGTGTCCTACAGCAGCTGACAGGCACTCTAGCCCTAGCGGTGTTTTCAGCAGTCTTGGGTTCTCTACAGTTCGGATACAGCCTGGGCGTCATCAATGCGCCACAGAAGGTACACACACACACTGTTTATTTTAGTAATGAGTAAACAGCAAGTACTATTATAAACCTTTACTTTGTTTCCTAGGTGATCGAGCAGCATTATGGGCGGTCCCTGGGGGTGCTCCCTGAGGAGCCTCTCCTCCTATCAGAGAACGGTACAGAGACAGAGAAGCAGGAAGTGCATCCCTCTGTGGTCATGTATTGGTCTCTGTCTGTGTCGATCTTCTCCATCGGGGGCGTGGTGTCGTCCTTCCTGGTGGGCTTCATTGGAGACCTGAGAGGAAGGTGTGTGTGAGCATCCGAACCTCCCTCTTCCTCTATCTGTCTCAAGAAGAAATGGAATGCGCTTTTGTGACTGGGTTTGAAGTCGGGTCGTCTGTATGTCACAAGACTGTGTTAGCCCACTGAGCTAATGCCTATGCTGTCTGTGCAGGGTGAAGGGCATGTTGATGGTGAATGTGTTAGCAGTAATAGCAGGACTACTGATGGTGATGGCTAAGATGTGGAAACCTCACGTCATGGTCATCGCTGGACGATGTGTAATGGGTTTCTACTGTGGTGAGTTATCAATACATTGAGTCACACACTACAGCACATCAGGAAGGAAGTGTTTGGCCAGGCTCTGTCCACTATGTACATCCTTATCACTACAAGCACCCCCTTCTCCTCTCTCTTTCTCTTTCTCAATTCAATTTCAATTCAAGGGCTTTATTGGCATGGGAAACCTATGATAACATTGCCTAAGCAAAGTGAAGTGGATAATAAACAAAAGTGAAATAAACTTAACAGGCAACATAAAATTAACAGGCAACATTACACTCACAAAAGTTCCAAAATAATAAAGACATTTCAAATGTCATATTATGTGTAAATAGTTCAAGTACAACAAATAAAATAAATCAACATAAATATGGATTGTATTAACAATGGTGTTTGTTCTTCACTGGTTGCCCTTTTCTTGTGGCAACAGGTCACAAATCTTGCTGCTGTGATTGTACACATTTGGCAGGAGGTTAGGAAGTGCAGCTCAGTTTCCACCTCATTTTGTGGGCAGTGAGCACATAGCTTGTCTTCTCTTGAGAGCCAGGTCTGCCTACGGCGGCCTTTCTCAATAGCAAGGCTATGCTCACTGAGTCTGTACATAGTCACGGCTTTCCTTAAGTTTGGGTAAGTCACAGTGGTCAGGTATTCTGCCACTGTGTACTCTCTGTTTAGGGCCAAATAGCATTCTAGTTTGCTCAGTTTTTTCATTAATTCTTTCCAATGTGTCAAGTAATTCTCTTTTTGTTTTCTCATGATTTGGTTGGGTCTAACTATGTTGCTGTCCTGGGACTATGTGGGGTCTGTTTGTGTTTGTGAACAGATCCCCAGGACCAGCTTACTTAGGGGACTCTTCTCCAGGTTCATCTCTCTGTAGGGGATGGCTTTGTTTTATAAGGTTTGGGAATCACTTCCTTTTCGGTGGTTGTAGAATTAAATGGCTCTTTCCTGGATTTTGATAATCAGCTGGTATCAGCCTAATTCTGCCCATGCAATTTTTTGGTATTTTACGTTTGTCTCTCTCTCCCTTCTCTCTCTCTCTATCTCCCCCCTTCTCTCTCCCCTTCTCTCTCTCTATCTCCCCCTTCTCTCTCCCCTTCTATCTCTCTCTTCCTATCTCCCCCTTCTCTCTCCCATTCTCTCTCTCTATCTCTCTCTCTATCTCCCCCCTTCTCTCTCCCCTTCTTTCTCTCTCTTTCTATCTCCCCCTTCTCTCTCCCCTTCTCTCTCTCTCTATCTCCCCCTTCTCTCTCACCTTCACTCTCTCTCTCAGGTCTGTCCTCAGGGTTAGTTCCTATGTATATAGGGGAGATAGCTCCCATGGCCTACAGAGGAGCTCTGGGAACCTTACATCAACTGGCTACTGTTACTGGTATACTACTGAGTCAGGTAAGACCACACACACACACACACACACATACACACACGAACACACACACACACACATGTAAGCACACACACACACACACACACACACACACACACACATGTAAGCACACACACACACACACACACACACACACACACACACACACACACACACACACACACACACACACACACACACACACACACACACACACACACACACACACACACACTTATGTGTCTGTCCTCTAATCTCTATCCCCCTGTCACTGTCTGTCCTCTAATCTCTATTCCCCTGTCTCTTTCTGTCATCTAATCTCTATCCCCCTGTCTCTTTCTGTCATCTAATCTCAATCCTCCTGTCACTGTCTGTCCTCTAATCTCTATTCCCCTGTCTCTTTCTGTCATCTAATCTCTATCCCCCTGTCTCTTTCTGTCATCTAATCTCAATCCTCCTGTCACTGTCTGTCCTCTAATCTCTATCCCCGCATCACTGTCTGTGTTCATCCCTAATCTCTGTCCCTCTGTCTCTCTCTGTCCGTCCCCTAATCTCTGTCCCCCTGTCTCTCTCTGTGTCCGTCCCTATTATCTGTCCCCCTGACTCTCTCTATGTTCATTCCTAATCTCTGTCCCCCTGTCCCCCAGGTGCTAGGTCTAGAGTTCCTCCTGGGTAATGACTACTACTGGCCACTGCTGCTGGGTCTGTCTGGAGCCCCTGCTGTGTTACAGTCTCTACTGCTGCCACTGTGTCCTGAGAGTCCCAGATACCTCTACATCAAGAGAGGCATGGTTGAGGAGGCTAAGAAGAGTATGTACTGTAGACATCTCAGCTCTCTCTTAGAAATTACATTACCAGTCAAAAGTTTTGACACATACTCATTCAAGGGTTTTTCTTTATTTGTTCTATTTTCTACATTGTAGAATAATAGTGAAGTCATCAACACTATGAAATAACAAATATTGAATCATGTAGTAATCAAAAAAGGTTAAACAAATCAAAATATATTTTATATTTGAGATTCTTCAGAGTAGCCACTCTTTTCCTTCAGGACAGCTTTCCACACTCATGGCATTCTCTCAACCAGCTTCATGAGGTAGTCACCTGTAATGCATTTCAATTAACAAGTGTGCCTTGTTAAAAGTTAATTTGTGGAATTTATTTCCTTCTTAATGCGCCAATCAGTTGTGTTTTGACAAGGTAGGGGTTATACAGAAGATTGCCCTATTTGGTAAAATAATAAGTCCAAGAACAGCTCAAATAAGCAAAGAGAAACAACAGTCCATCATTACTTTAAAACATGGAGGTCAGTCAATACGGAAAGTATCTTTAAGTGCAGTCACAAAAACCATCAAGCGCTATGATGAAACTGTATCTCATGAGGACCACCACAGGAAAGGAAGACCCAGAGTTACCTCTGCTGCAGAGGATAAGTTCATTAGAGTTACCAGCCTCAGAAATTGCAGCCCAAATAAATGCTTCACAGAGTTCAAGTAACAGACATCTCAACATCAACTGTTCAGAGGAGACTGCGTGAATCAGGCCTTCATGGTCAAATTGCTGCAAAGAAACTCCTACTAAAGGACACCAATAAGAAGAAGGGACTTGCTTGGGCCAAGAAACACGAGTGATGGACATTAAACCGATGGAAATCTGTACTTTGGTCTGATGAGTCCAAATTTGCGATTTTAGTTTCCAACTGCCGTGTCTTTGTGAGACGCAGAGTAGGTGAACGGACGATCTCCCCATCGTGAAGCATGGAGGTGTGGGTGCTTTGCTGGTGACACTGTCTGTGATTTATTTAGAAGTCAAGGCACACTTAACCAGCAAGGCTACCACAGCATTCTGCAGTGATACGCCATCCCATCTGGTTTGTGCATAGTGGGACTATCATTTGTTTTTCAACAGGACAATGACCCAACACACCTCCAGGCTGTGTAAGTGCTGCATCAGATGGCCTGGCCTCCACAATCACCCGACCTCTACCAAATTGAGATGGTTTGGGATGAGTTGGACCGCAGAGTAAAGAAAAAGCAGTGCTCAGCATATGTGGGAACTCCTGTTGGAAAACACTGTTGGAAAAGCATTCCAGGTGAAGCTGGTTGAGAGAATGCCAAGAGTGTGCAAAGCTGTCATCAAGGCAAAGGGTGTGTCACACCCTGGCCTTAGTTATCTTTGTTTTCATTATTATTTTAGTTAGGTCAGGGTGTGACATGAGGATGTATGTGTTTTGGTTTGTCTAGGGGTTTGTATGTTTAATGGGGCAGTGTCTTGTCTAGGTGTTTGTATGTCTATGGCTGCCTAGATTGGTTCTCAATTAGAGACAGCTGTGGTTTATTGTCTCTGATTGAGAGCCATATTTAAGGCAGCCATAGGCATTTGGGTTTTGGTGGGTAATTGTCTTTGTCTATGTTGAACGTTTGTAGCTTGTGTGTGCACTAACGTTTGTAGCTTCACGGTCGTTTGTTGTTTTGTTTCAGTTTATGTATAGTGTTTCGTTTCGTGTTTTCTCTCTCTTCTAAATAAAAGAAGATGTATTTTCCACACGCTGCGCCTTGGTCCACTCACTTTCAAGAAGACGATCGTGACAGGGTGGCTACTTTGAAGAATCAAAAATATATTTAGATTTGTTTAAAACTTTTGTGGTTACTGTTATTTCATAGTTTTGATGTCTTCACTATTGTTCTACAATGTAGAAAATAGTATAAATAAATAAAAACCCTTGAATGAGTAGGTGTGTCCAAAATACACACTTGATGTGTGTGTGTGCGTTTGTAGGTCTGCGCCGTCTGAAGGGAGAGTATGACCCATCAGCTGAACTGGAGGAGATGAGGAGGGAGAAGGAGGAGGTGGAGAAGGAGGTGCAAGTTTCTATCGCCGTCCTGGTACGTTCAATATCTAGTCTACTGAACATCTGGTCTATAGCTGTCTAATCCATGTCGGTCTGGTCCTGTATTAATAATGTGATATATGTCTGTAATCCTGTATTAATAATGTGATATGTGTCTGTAGTCCTGTATTAACAGTGTGTTATGTGTCTGTAATCCTGTATTAATAATGTGTTATGTGTCTGTAGTCCTGTATTAATAGTGTGTTATGTGTCTGTAGTCCTGTACTAATAATGTGTTATGTGTCTGTAGTCCTGTATTAATAGTGTGTTATGTGTCTGTAATCCTGTATTAATGATGTGTTATGTGTCTGTAGTCCTGTATTAATAATGTGTTATGTGTCTGTAGTCCTGTATTAATAATGTGTTATGTGTCTGTAGTCCTGTATTAACAGTGTGATATGTGTCTGTAGTCCTGTATTAATAATGTGTTATGTGTCTGTAGTCCTGTACTAACAGTGTGATATGTGTCTGTAGTCCTGTGTTAATAATGTGTTATGTGTCTGTAGTCCTGTATTAATAATGTGATATGTGTCTGTAGTCCTGTATTAATAATGTGTTATGTGTCTGTAGTCTTGTATTAATAATGTGATATGTGTCTGTAGTCCTGTATTAATAATGTGTTATGTGTCTGTAGTCCTGTACTAACAGTGTGATATGTGTCTGTAGTCCTGTATTAATAATGTGTTATGTGTCTGTAGTCCTGTACTAACAGTGTGATATGTGTCTGTAGTCCTGTATTAGTAATGTGATATGTGTCTGTAGTCCTGTATTAATAATGTGATATGTGTCTGTAGTCCTGTATTAGTAATGTGATGTGTGTCTGTAGTCCTGTATTAATAATGTGTTATGTGTCTGTAGTCCTGATTTAATAATGTGATGTGTGTCTGTAGTCCTGTAGTCATGTATTAATATTGTGATATGTTTCTGTAGTCCTATAGTCCTTTATTAATAGTGAGATATGTGTCTGTAGTCCCGTATTAACGCTGTAATATGTCTGTGGTCTTCTAGGTGCGGTCGTCTCTCTACAGGCAGCAGCTGTTTGTAGCCCTGATGATGCATCTCTCACAACAACTGTCTGGAATCAACGCTGTGAGTAACTGAGAGAGAGAGAACAACTGTCTGGAATCAACACTGTGAGTTACTGAGAGAGAGAGAACAACTGTCTGGAATCAACACTGTGAGTAACTGAGAGAGAGGGAACAACTGTCTGGAATCAACACTGTGAGTAACTGAGAGAGAGGGAACAACTGTCTGGAATCAACACTATGAGTTACTGAGAGAGAGGGAACAACTGTCTGGAATCAACACTGTGAATTACTGAGAGAGAGGGAACAACTGTCTGGAATCAACACTGTGAGTTACTGAGAGAGAGAGAACAACTGTCTGGAATCAACACTGTGAGTAACTGAGAGCGAGGGAACAACTGTCTGGAATCAACGCTGAGTTACTGAGAGAGAGAGAACAACTGTCTGGAATCAACACTGATTTACTGAGAGAGAGAGAACAACTGTCTGGAATCAACACTGTGAGGTACTGAGAGAGAGGGAACAACTGTCTGGAATCAACTCTGTGAGGTACTGAGAGAGAGGGAACAACTGTCTGGAATCAACACTGTGAGTTACTGAGAGAGAAAGGGGACAACTGTTTGGAATCAACACTGAGTTACTGAGAGAGAGGGAACAACTGTCTGGAATCAACACTGAGTTACTGAGAGAGAGAGAACAACTGTCTGGAATCAACTCTGTGAGGTACTGAGAGAGAGGGAACAACTGTCTGGAATCAACACTGAGTTACTGAGAGAGAGAGAACAACTGTCTGGAATCAACACTGTGAGGTACTGAGAGAGAGGGAACAACTGTCTGGAATCAACACTGAGTTACTGAGAGAGAGAGAACAACTGTCTGGAATCAACACTGTGAGGTACTGAGAGAGAGGGAACAACTGTCTGGAATCAACACTGTGAGTAACTGAGAGAGAGAGAACAACTGTCTTGAATCAACGCTGTGAGTAACTGAGAGAGAGGGAACAACTGTCTGGAATCAACACTGTGAGTTACTTAGAGAGAGAGAACAACTGTCTGGAATCAACGCTGAGTTACTGAGAGAGAGAGGGAACAACTGTCTGGAATCAACACTGTGAGTTACTGAGAGAGAGGGAACAACTGTCCGGAATCAACACTGAGTTACTGAGAGTGAGGGAACAACTGTCTGTAATCAACACTGAGTTACTGAGAGTGAGGGAACAACTGTCTGGAATCAACACTGAGTTACTGAGAGAGAGGGAACAACTGTCTGGAATCAACTCTGTGAGTTACTGAGAGAGAGAGGGAACAACTGTCTGGAATCAACACTGTGAGTTACTGAGAGAGAGGGAACAACTGTCTGGAATCAACACTGAGTTACTGAGAGAGAGGGAACAACTGTCTGGAATCAACACTGAGTTATTGAGAGAGAGGGAACAACTGTCTGGAATCAACACTGAGTTACTGAGAGAGAGGGAACAACTGTCTGGAATCAACACTGTGAGTTATTGAGAGAGAGGGAACAACTGTCTGGAATCAACGCTGTGAGTTACTGAGAGAGAGGGAACAACTGTCTGGAATCAACACTGTGAGTCACTGAGAGAGAGGGAACAACTGTCTGGAATCAACTCTGTGAGTTACTGAGAGAGAGAGGGAACAACTGTCTGGAATCAACTCTGTGAGTTACTGAGAGAGAAAGGGGACAACTGTTTGGAATCAACACTGAGTTACTGAGAGAGAGGGAACAACTGTATGGAATCAACACTGAGTTATTAAGAGATAGGGAACAACTGTCTGGAATCAACACTGTGGGTTACTGAGAGAGAGGGAACAACTGTCTGGAATCAACACTGAGTTACTGAGAGAGAGATGGAACAACTGTCTGGAATCAACACTGTGAGTTACTGAGAAAGAGGGAACAACTGTCTGGAATAAAAAATGTGAGTTACTGAGAGAGAGGGAACAACTGTCTGGAATCAACACTGTGAGTTACTGATAGAGACGGAACAACTGTCTGGAATCAATAATGTGAGTTACTGAGAGAGAGAGAACAACTGTCTGGAATTAATAATGTGAGTTAATGAGAGAGAGAGAGGGAACAACTGTCTGGAATCAACACTGTGAGTTACTGAGCTAGAGGGAACAACTGTCTGGAATCAACACTGTGAGTTACTGAGAGAGAGGGAACAACTGTTTGGAATCAACACTGTGAGTTACTGAGAGAGAGAGAGAACAACTGTCTGGAATCAATGATGTGAGTTACTGGGAGAGAGAGAGAACAACTGTCTGGAATCAACATTGTGAGTTACTGAGAGAGAGGGAACAACTGTCTGGAATCAACACTGTGAGTTACTGAGAGAGAGAGAGAACAACTGTCTGGAATCAACACTGTGAATTACTGAGAGAGAGGGAACAACTGTCTGGAATCAACACTGTGAGTTACTGAGCTAGAGGGAACAACTGTCTGGAATCAACACTGAGTTACTGAGAGAGAGGGAACAACTGTCTGGAATCAACTCTGTGAGTTACTGAGAGAGAGAGGGAACAACTGTCTGGAATCAACACTGTGAGTTACTGAGAGAGAGGGAACAACTGTCTGGAATCAACACTGAGTTACTGAGAGAGAGGGAACAACTGTCTGGAATCAACATTGAGTTATTGAGAGATAGGGAACAACTGTCTGGAATCAACACTGTGAGTTACTGAGAGAGAGGGAACAACTGTCTGGAATCAACACTGTGAGTTACTGAGAGAGAGAGGGAACAACTGTCTGGAATCAACACTGTGAGTTACTGAGAGAGAGGGAACAACTGTCTGGAATCAACACTGTGAGATACTGAGAGAGAGGGAACAACTGTTTGGAATCAACACTGTGAGTTACTGCGAGAGAGGGAACAACTGTCTGGAATCAACACTGTGAGTTACTGAGAGAGAGGGAACAACTGTCTGGAATCAACACTGTGAGATACTGAGAGAGAGGGAACAACTGTTTGGAATCAACACTGTGAGTTACTGCGAGAGAGGGAACAACTGTCTGGAATCAACACTGTGAGTTACTGAGAGAGAGGGAACAAATGTCTGGAATCAACTCTGTGAGTTACTGAGAGAGAGAGGGAACAACTGTCTGGAATCAACTCTGTGAGTTACTGAGAGAGAGAGGGAACAACTGTCTGGAATCAACACTGAGTTACTGAGAGAGAGGGAACAACTGTCTGGAATCAACACGGAGTTATTGAGAGATAGGGAACAACTGTCTGGAATCAACACTGTGAGTTACTGAGAGAGAGGGAACAACTGTCTGGAATCAACACTATGAGTTACTGAGAGAGAGGGAACAAATATCTGGAATTAATAATGTGAGTTACTGAGAGAGAGAGAGGGAACAACTGTCTGGAATCAACACTGTGAGTCACTGAGCTAGAGGGAACAACTGTCTGGAATCAACACTGTGAGTTACTGAGAGAGAGGGAACAACTGTCTGGAATCAACACTGTGAGTTACTGAGAGAGAGGGAACAACTGTCTGGAATCAACACTGTGAGTTACTGAGAGAGAGGGAACAACTGTCTGGAATCAACACTGTGAGTTACTGGGAGAGAGAGAGAACAACTGTCTGGAATCAACACTGTGAGTTACTTAGAGAGAGAGAACAACTGTCTGGAATCAACGCTGAGTTACTGAGAGAGAGAGGGAACAACTGTCTGGAATCAACACTGTGAGTTACTGAGAGAGAGAGAACAACTGTATGGAATCAACACTGAGTTATTAAGAGATAGGGAACAACTGTCTGGAATCAACACTGTGGGTTACAGAGAGGGAACAACTGTCTGGAATCAACACTGAGTTACTGAGAGAGAGATGGAACAACTGTCTGGAATCAACACTGTGAGTTACTGAGAAAGAGGGAACAACTGTCTGGAATAAAAAATGTGAGTTACTGATAGAGACGGAACAACTGTCTGGAATCAATAATGTGAGTTACTGAGAGAGAGAGAACAACTGTCTGGAATTAATAATGTGAGTTAATGAGAGAGAGAGAGGGAACAACTGTCTGGAATCAACACTGTGAGTTACTGAGCTAGAGGGAACAACTGTCTGGAATCAACACTGTGAGTTACTGAGAGAGAGGGAACAACTGTTTGGAATCAACACTGTGAGTTACTGAGAGAGAGAGAGAACAACTGTCTGGAATCAATGATGTGAGTTACTGGGAGAGAGAGAGAACAACTGTCTGGAATCAACATTGTGAGTTACTGAGAGAGAGGGAACAACTGTCTGGAATCAACACTGTGAGATACTGAGAGAGAGGGAACAACTGTTTGGAATCAACACTGTGAGTTACTGCGAGAGAGGGAACAACTGTCTGGAATCAACACTGTGAGTTACTGAGAGAGAGGGAACAACTGTCTGGAATCAACACTGTGAGATACTGAGAGAGAGGGAACAACTGTTTGGAATCAACACTGTGAGTTACTGCGAGAGAGGGAACAACTGTCTGGAATCAACACTGTGAGTTACTGAGAGAGAGGGAACAACTGTCTGGAATCAACTCTGTGAGTTACTGAGAGAGAGAGGGAACAACTGTCTGGAATCAACTCTGTGAGTTACTGAGAGAGAGAGGGAACAACTGTCTGGAATCAACACTGAGTTACTGAGAGAGAGGGAACAACTGTCTGGAATCAACACGGAGTTATTGAGAGATAGGGAACAACTGTCTGGAATCAACACTGTGAGTTACTGAGAGAGAGGGAACAACTGTCTGGAATCAACACTATGAGTTACTGAGAGAGAGGGAACAAATATCTGGAATTAATAATGTGAGTTACTGAGAGAGAGAGAGGGAACAACTGTCTGGAATCAACACTGTGAGTCACTGAGCTAGAGGGAACAACTGTCTGGAATCAACACTGTGAGTTACTGAGAGAGAGGGAACAACTGTCTGGAATCAACACTGTGAGTTACTGAGAGAGAGGGAACAACTGTCTGGAATCAACACTGTGAGTTACTGAGAGAGAGGGAACAACTGTCTGGAATCAACACTGTGAGTTACTGGGAGAGAGAGAGAACAACTGTCTGGAATCAACACTGTGAGTTACTTAGAGAGAGAGAACAACTGTCTGGAATCAACGCTGAGTTACTGAGAGAGAGAGGGAACAACTGTCTGGAATCAACACTGTGAGTTACTGAGAGAGAGGGAACAACTGTATGGAATCAACACTGAGTTATTAAGAGATAGGGAACAACTGTCTGGAATCAACACTGTGGGTTACTGAGAGAGAGGGAACAACTGTCTGGAATCAACACTGAGTTACTGAGAGAGAGATGGAACAACTGTCTGGAATCAACACTGTGAGTTACTGATAGAGACGGAACAACTGTCTGGAATAAAAAATGTGAGTTACTGAGAGAGAGGGAACAACTGTCTGGAATTAATAATGTGAGTTAATGAGAGAGAGAGAGGGAACAACTGTCTGGAATCAACACTGTGAGTTACTGAGCTAGAGGGAACAACTGTCTGGAATCAACACTGTGAGTTACTGAGAGAGAGGGAACAACTGTTTGGAATCAACACTGTGAGTTACTGAGAGAGAGAGAGAACAACTGTCTGGAATCAATGATGTGAGTTACTGGGAGAGAGAGAGAACAACTGTCTGGAATCAACATTGTGAGTTACTGAGAGAGAGGGAACAACTGTCTGGAATCAACACTGTGAGTTACTGAGAGAGAGAGAGAACAACTGTCTGGAATCAACACTGTGAGTTACTGAGAGAGAGGGAACAACTGTCTGGAATCAACACTGTGAGTTACTGGGAGAGAGAGAGAACAACTGTCTGGAATCAACACTGTGAGTTACTTAGAGAGAGAGAACAACTGTCTGGAATCAACGCTGAGTTACTGAGAGAGAGAGGGAACAACTGTCTGGAATCAACACTGTGAGTTACTGAGAGAGAGGGAACAACTGTATGGAATCAACACTGAGTTATTAAGAGATAGGGAACAACTGTCTGGAATCAACACTGTGGGTTACTGAGAGAGAGGGAACAACTGTCTGGAATCAACACTGAGTTACTGAGAGAGAGATGGAACAACTGTCTGGAATCAACACTGTGAGTTACTGATAGAGACGGAACAACTGTCTCGAATCAATAATGTGAGTTACTGAGAGAGAGAGAACAACTGTCTGGAATTAATAATGTGAGTTAATGAGAGAGAGAGAGGGAACAACTGTCTGGAATCAACACTGTGAGTTACTGAGCTAGAGGGAACAACTGTCTGGAATCAACACTGTGAGTTACTGAGAGAGAGGGAACAACTGTTTGGAATCAACACTGTGAGTTACTGAGAGAGAGAGAGAACAACTGTCTGGAATCAATGATGTGAGTTACTGGGAGAGAGAGAGAACAACTGTCTGGAATCAACATTGTGAGTTACTGAGAGAGAGGGAACAACTGTCTGGAATCAACACTGTGAGTTACTGAGAGAGAGAGAGAACAACTGTCTGGAATCAACACTGTGAATTACTGAGAGAGAGGGAACAACTGTCTGGAATCAACACTGTGAGTTACTGAGCTAGAGGGAACAACTGTCTGGAATCAACACTGAGTTACTGAGAGAGAGGGAACAACTGTCTGGAATCAACTCTGTGAGTTACTGAGAGAGAGAGGGAACAACTGTCTGGAATCAACACTGTGAGTTACTGAGAGAGAGGGAACAACTGTCTGGAATCAACACTGAGTTACTGAGAGAGAGGGAACAACTGTCTGGAATCAACACTGAGTTATTGAGAGATAGGGAACAACTGTCTGGAATCAACACTGTGGGTTACTGAGAGAGAGGGAACAACTGTCTGGAATCAATAATGTGAGTTACTGAGAGAGAGAGAACAACTGTCTGGAATTAATAATGTGAGTTAATGAGAGAGAGAGAGGGAACAACTGTCTGGAATCAACACTGTGAGTTACTGAGCTAGAGGGAACAACTGTCTGGAATCAACACTGTGAGTTACTGAGAGAGAGGGAACAACTGTTTGGAATCAACACTGTGAGTTACTGAGAGAGAGAGAGAACAACTGTCTGGAATCAATGATGTGAGTTACTGGGAGAGAGAGAGAACAACTGTCTGGAATCAACATTGTGAGTTACTGAGAGAGAGGGAACAACTGTCTGGAATCAACACTGTGAGTTACTGAGAGAGAGAGAGAACAACTGTCTGGAATCAACACTGTGAATTACTGAGAGAGAGGGAACAACTGTCTGGAATCAACACTGTGAGTTACTGAGCTAGAGGGAACAACTGTCTGGAATCAACACTGAGTTACTGAGAGAGAGGGAACAACTGTCTGGAATCAACTCTGTGAGTTACTGAGAGAGAGAGGGAACAACTGTCTGGAATCAACACTGTGAGTTACTGAGAGAGAGGGAACAACTGTCTGGAATCAACACTGAGTTACTGAGAGAGAGGGAACAACTGTCTGGAATCAACATTGAGTTATTGAGAGATAGGGAACAGCTGTCTGGAATCAACACTGTGAGTTACTGAGAGAGAGGGAACAACTGTCTGGAATCAACACTGTGAGTTACTGAGAGAGAGAGGGAACAACTGTCTGGAATCAACACTGTGAGTTACTGAGAGAGAGGGAACAACTGTTTGGAATCAACACTGTGAGATACTGAGAGAGAGGGAACAACTGTTTGGAATCAACACTGTGAGTTACTGCGAGAGAGGGAACAACTGTCTGGAATCAACACTGTGAGTTACTGAGAGAGAGGGAACAACTGTCTGGAATCAAAACTGTGAGATACTGAGAGAGAGGGAACAACTGTTTGGAATCAACACTGTGAGTTACTGCGAGAGAGGGAACAACTGTCTGGAATCAACACTGTGAGTTACTGAGAGAGAGGGAACAACTGTCTGGAATCAACTCTGTGAGTTACTGAGAGAGAGAGGGAACAACTGTCTGGAATCAACTCTGTGAGTTACTGAGAGAGAGAGGGAACAACTGTCTGGAATCAACACTGAGTTACTGAGAGAGAGGGAACAACTGTCTGGAATCAACACGGAGTTATTGAGAGATAGGGAACAACTGTCTGGAATCAACACTGTGAGTTACTGAGAGAGAGGGAACAACTGTCTGGAATCAACACTATGAGTTACTGAGAGAGAGGGAACAAATATCTGGAATTAATAATGTGAGTTACTGAGAGAGAGAGAGGGAACAACTGTCTGGAATCAACACTGTGAGTCACTGAGCTAGAGGGAACAACTGTCTGGAATCAACACTGTGAGTTACTGAGAGAGAGGGAACAACTGTCTGGAATCAACACTGTGAGTTACTGAGAGAGAGGGAACAACTGTCTGGAATCAACACTGTGAGTTACTGAGAGAGAGGGAACAACTGTCTGGAATCAACACTGTGAGTTACTGGGAGAGAGAGAGAACAACTGTCTGGAATCAACACTGTGAGTTACTTAGAGAGAGAGAACAACTGTCTGGAATCAACGCTGAGTTACTGAGAGAGAGAGGGAACAACTGTCTGGAATCAACACTGTGAGTTACTGAGAGAGAGGGAACAACTGTATGGAATCAACACTGAGTTATTAAGAGATAGGGAACAACTGTCTGGAATCAACACTGTGGGTTACTGAGAGAGAGGGAACAACTGTCTGGAATCAACACTGAGTTACTGAGAGAGAGATGGAACAACTGTCTGGAATCAACACTGTGAGTTACTGAGAAAGAGGGAACAACTGTCTGGAATAAAAAATGTGAGTTACTGAGAGAGAGGGAACAACTGTCAGGAATCAACACTGTGAGTTACTGATAGAGACGGAACAACTGTCTGGAATCAATAATGTGAGTTACTGAGAGAGAGAGAACAACTGTCTGGAATTAATAATGTGAGTTAATGAGAGAGAGAGAGGGAACAACTGTCTGGAATCAACACTGTGAGTTACTGAGCTAGAGGGAACAACTGTCTGGAATCAACACTGTGAGTTACTGAGAGAGAGGGAACAACTGTTTGGAATCAACACTGTGAGTTACTGAGAGAGAGAGAGAACAACTGTCTGGAATCAATGATGTGAGTTACTGGGAGAGAGAGAGAACAACTGTCTGGAATCAACATTGTGAGTTACTGAGAGAGAGGGAACAACTGTCTGGAATCAACACTGTGAGTTTTCTGAGAGAGAGAGAGAACAACTGTCTGGAATCAACACTGTGAAATACTGAGAGAGAGGGAACAACTGTCTGGAATCAACACTGTGAGTTACTGAGCTAGAGGGAACAACTGTCTGGAATCAACACTGAGTTACTGAGAGAGAGGGAACAACTGTCTGGAATCAACTCTGTGAGTTACTGAGAGAGAGAGGGAACAACTGTCTGGAATCAACACTGTGAGTTACTGAGAGAGAGGGAACAACTGTCTGGAATCAACACTGAGTTACTGAGAGAGAGGGAACAACTGTCTGGAATCAACACTGAGTTATTGAGAGATAGGGAACAACTGTCTGGAATCAACACTGTGAGTTACTGAGAGAGAGGGAACAACTGTCTGGAATCAACACGGAGTTATTGAGAGATAGGGAACAACTGTCTGGAATCAACACTGAGTTATTCAGAGAGAGGGAACAACTGTCTGGAATCAACACTATGAGTTACTGAGAGAGAGGGAACAAATATCTGGAATTAATAATGTGAGTTACTGAGAGAGAGAGAGGGAACAACTGTCTGGAATCAACACTATGAGTCACTGAGCTAGAGGGAACAACTGTCTGGAATCAACACTGTGAGTTACTGAGAGAGAGGGAACAACTGTCTGGAATCAACACTGTGAGTTACTGAGAGAGAGGGAACAACTGTCTGGAATCAACACTGTGAGTTACTGAGAGAGAGGGAACAACTGTCTGGAATCAACACTGTGAGTTACTGGGAGAGAGAGAGAACAACTGTCTGGAATCAACACTGTGAGTTACTTAGAGAGAGAGAACAACTGTCTGGAATCAACGCTGAGTTACTGAGAGAGAGAGGGAACAACTGTCTGGAATCAACACTGTGAGTTACTGAGAGAGAGGGAACAACTGTCCGGAATCAACACTGAGTTACTGAGAGTGAGGGAACAACTGTCTGTAATCAACACTGAGTTACTGAGAGTGAGGGAACAACTGTCTGGAATCAACACTGAGTTACTGAGAGAGAGGGAACAACTGTCTGGAATCAACTCTGTGAGTTACTGAGAGAGAGAGGGAACAACTGTCTGGAATCAACACTGAGTTACTGAGAGAGAGGGAACCTGTCTGGAATCAACACTGAGTTATTGAGAGATAGGGAACAACTGTCTGGAATCAACACTGTGAGTTACTGAGAGAGAGGGAACAACTGTCTGGAATCAACACTGAGTTACTGAGAGAGAGAGGGAACAACTGTCTGGAATCAACACTGTGAGTTACTGAGAGAGAGGGAACAACTGTCTGGAATCAACACTGTGAGATACTGAGAGAGAGGGAACAACTGTTTGGAATCAACACTGTGAGTTACTGCGAGAGAGGGAACAACTGTCTGGAAACAACACTGTGAGTTACTGAGAGAGAGGGAACAACTGTCTGGAATCAACACTGTGAGATACTGAGAGAGAGGGAACAACTGTTTGGAATCAACACTGTGAGTTACTGCGAGAGAGGGAACAACTGTCTGGAATCAACACTGTGAGTTACTGAGAGAGAGGGAACAACTGTCTGGAATCAAATCTGTGAGTTACTGAGAGAGAGAGGGAACAACTGTCTGGAATCAACTCTGTGAGTTACTGAGAGAGAGAGGGAACAACTGTCTGGAATCAACAATGAGTTACTGAGAGAGAGGGAACAACTGTCTGGAATCAACACGGAGTTATTGAGAGATAGGGAACAACTGTCTGGAATCAACACTGTGAGTTACTGAGAGAGAGGGAACAACTGTCTGGAATCAACACTATGAGTTACTGAGAGAGAGGGAACAAATATCTGGAATTAATAATGTGAGTTACTGAGAGAGAGAGAGGGAACAACTGTCTGGAATCAACACTGTGAGTCACTGAGCTAGAGGGAACAACTGTCTGGAATCAACACTGTGAGTTACTGAGAGAGAGGGAACAACTGTCTGGAATCAACACTGTGAGTTACTGAGAGAGAGGGAACAACTGTCTGGAATCAACACTGTGAGTTACTGAGAGAGAGGGAACAACTGTCTGGAATCAACACTGTGAGTTACTGGGAGAGAGAGAGAACAACTGTCTGGAATCAACACTGTGAGTTACTTAGAGAGAGAGAACAACTGTCTGGAATCAACGCTGAGTTACTGAGAGAGAGAGGGAACAACTGTCTGGAATCAACACTGTGAGTTACTGAGAGAGAGGGAACAACTGTCCGGAATCAACACTGAGTTACTGAGAGTGAGGGAACAACTGTCTGGAATCAACACTGAGTTACTGAGAGTGAGGGAACAACTGTCTGGAATCAACACTGAGTTACTGAGAGAGAGGGAACAACTGTCTGGAATCAACTCTGTGAGTTACTGAGAGAGAGAGGGAACAACTGTCTGGAATCAACACTGTGAGTTACTGCGAGAGAGGGAACAACTGTCTGGAATCAACACTGAGTTACTGAGAGAGAGGGAACAACTGTCTGGAATCAACACTGAGTTATTGAGAGAGAGGGAACAACTGTCTGGAATCAACACTGTGAGTTACTGAGAGAGAGGGAACAACTGTCTGGAATCAACACTGTGAGTTATTGAGAGAGAGGGAACAACTGTCTGGAATCAACGCTGTGAGTTACTGAGAGAGAGGGAACAACTGTCTGGAATCAACACTGTGAGTCACTGAGAGAGAGGGAACAACTGTCTGGAATCAACTCTGTGAGTTACTGAGAGAGAGAGGGAACAACTGTCTGGAATCAACTCTGTGAGTTACTGAGAGAGAAAGGGGACAACTGTTTGGAATCAACACTGAGTTACTGAGAGAGAGGGAACAACTGTCTGGAATCAACACTGAGTTATTAAGAGATAGGGAACAACTGTCTGGAATCAACACTGTGAGTTACTGAGAAAGAGGGAACAACTGTCTGGAATAAAAAATGTGAGTTACTGAGAGAGAGGGAACAACTGTCTGGAATCAACACTGTGAGTTACTGATAGAGAGATGGAACAACTGTCTGGAATCAACACTGTGAGTTACTGAGAAAGAGGGAACAACTGTCTGGAATCAATAATGTGAGTTACTGAGAGAGAGAGAACAACTGTCTGGAATTAATAATGTGAGAGAGAGAGAGGGAACAACTGTCTGGAATCAACACTGTGAGTTACTGAGCTAGAGGGAACAACTGTCTGGAATCAACATTGTGAGTTACTGAGAGAGAGGGAACAACTGTTTGGAATCAACACTGTGAGTTACTGAGAGAGAGAGAGAACAACTGTCTGGAATCAACACTGTGAATTACTGAGAGAGATGGAACAACTGTCTGGGATCAACACTGTGAGTTACTGAGCTAGAGGGAACAACTGTCTGGAATCAATGATGTGAGTTACTGGGAGAGAGAGAGAACAACTGTCTGGAATCAACATTGTGAGTTACTGAGAGAGAGGGAACAACTGTCTGGAATCAACACTGTGAGTTACTGAGAGAGAGAGAGAACAACTGTCTGGAATCAACACTGTGAATTACTGAGAGAGAGGGAACAACTGTCAGGAATCAACACTGTGAGTTACTGAGCTAGAGGGAACAACTGTCTGGAATCAACACTGAGTTACTGAGAGAGAGGGAACAACTGTCTGGAATCAACTCTGTGAGTTACTGAGAGAGAGAGGGAACAACTGTCTGGAATCAACACTGTGAGTTACTGAGAGAGAGGGAACAACTGTCTGGAATCAACACTGAGTTACTGAGAGAGAGGGAACAACTGTCTGGAATCAACACTGAGTTATTGAGAGATAGGGAACAACTGTCTGGAATCAACACTGTGAGTTACTGAGAGAGAGGGAACAACTGTCTGGAATCAACACTGAGTTACTGAGAGAGAGAGGGAACAACTGTCTGGAATCAACACTGTGAGTTACTGAGAGAGAGGGAACAACTGTCTGGAATCAACACTGTGAGATACTGAGAGAGAGGGAACAACTGTTTGGAATCAACAGTGTGAGTTACTGCGAGAGAGGGAACAACTGTCTGGAATCAACACTGTGAGTTACTGAGAGAGAGGGAACAACTGTCTGGAATCAACACTGTGAGATACTGAGAGAGAGGGAACAACTGTTTGGAATCAACACTGTGAGTTACTGCGAGAGAGGGAACAACTGTCTGGAATCAACACTGTGAGTTACTGAGAGAGAGGGAACAACTGTCTGGAATCAACTCTGTGAGTTACTGAGAGAGAGAGGGAACAACTGTCTGGAATCAACTCTGTGAGTTACTGAGAGAGAGAGGGAACAACTGTCTGGAATCAACACTGAGTTACTGAGAGAGAGGGAACAACTGTCTGGAATCAACACGGAGTTATTGAGAGATAGGGAACAACTGTCTGGAATCAACACTGTGAGTTACTGAGAGAGAGGGAACAACTGTCTGGAATCAACACTATGAGTTGCTGAGAGAGAGGGAACAAATGTCTGGAATTAATAATGTGAGTTACTGAGAGAGAGAGAGAGGGAACAACTGTCTGGAATCAACACTGTGAGTCACTGAGCTAGAGGGAACAACTGTCTGGAATCAACACTGTGAGTTACTGAGAGAGAGGGAACAACTGTCTGGAATCAACACTGTGAGTTACTGAGAGAGAGGGAACAACTGTCTGGAATCAACACTGTGAGTTACTGAGAGAGAGGGAACAACTGTCTGGAATCAACACTGTGAGTTCATGGGAGAGAGAGAGAACAACTGTCTGGAATCAACACTGTGAGTTACTGAGAGAGAGGGAACAACTGTCTGGAATCAACACTGTGAGTTACTGAGAGAGAGAGAGTACAACTGTCTAGAATCAACACTGTGAATTACTGAGAGAGAGGGAACAACTGTCTGGAATCAACACTGTGAGTTACTGAGAGAGAGGGAACAACTGTCTGGAATCAACACTGAGTTACTGAGAGAGAGGGAACAACTGTCTGGAATCAACACTGAGTTATTGAGAGATAGGGAACAACTGTCTGGAATCAACACTGTGAGTTACTGAGAGAGAGGGAACAACTGTCTGGAATCAACACTGAGTTACTGAGAGAGAGATGGAACAACTGTCTGGAATCAACACTGTGAGTTATTGAGAAAGAGGGAACAACTGTCTGGAATAAACAATGTGAGTTACTGAGAGAGAGGGAACAACTGTCTGGAATCAACACTGTGAGTTACTGAGAGAGAGGGAACAACTGTCTGGAATCAATAATGTGAGTTACTGAGAGAGAGAGAACAACTGTCTGGAATTAATAATGTGAGTTAATGAGAGAGAGAGAGAGGGAACAACTGTCTGGAATCAACACTGTGAGTTACTGAGCTAGAGGGAACAACTGTCTGGAATCAACACTGTGAGTTACTGAGAAAGAAGGAACAAATGTTTGTAATCAACACTGTGAGTTACTGAGAGAGAGAGAGAACAACTGTCTGGAATCAACACTGTGAATTACTTAGAGAGAGGGAACAACTGTCTGGAATCAACACTGTGAGTTACTGAGAGAGAGGGAACAACTGTCTGGAATCAATAATGTGAGTTACTGAGAGAGAGAGAACAACTGTCTGGAATTAATAATGTGAGTTAATGAGAGAGAGAGAGAGGGAACAACTGTCTGGAATCAACACTGTGAGTTACTGAGCTAGAGGGAACAACTGTCTGGAATCAACACTGTGAGTTACTGAGAAAGAAGGAACAAATGTTTGTAATCAACACTGTGAGTTACTGAGAGAGAGAGAGAACAACTGTCTGGAATCAACACTGTGAATTACTTAGAGAGAGGGAACAACTGTCTGGAATCAACACTGTGAGTTACTGAGAGAGAGATAACAACTGTCTGGAATCAATGATGTGAGTTACTGGGAGAGAGAGAGAACAACTATCTGGAATCAACACTGTGAGTTACTGAGAGAGAGGGACCACCTGTCTGGAATCAACACTGTGAGTTACTGAGAGAGAGAGAGAACAACTGTCTGGAATCAACACTGTGAGTTACTGAGCTAGAGGGAACAACTGTCTGGAATCAACACTGAGTTACTGAGAGAGAGGGAACAACTGTCTGGAATCAACTCTGTGAGTTACTGAGAGAGAGAGGGAACAACTGTCTGGAATCAACACTGTGAGTTACTGAGAGAGAGGGAACAACTGTCTGGAATCAACACTGAGTTACTGAGAGAGAGGGAACAACTGTCTGGAATCAACACTGTGAGTTACTGAGCTAGAGGGAACAACTGTCTGGAATCAACACTGAGTTACTGAGAGAGAGGGAACAACTGTCTGGAATCAACTCTGTGAGTTACTGAGAGAGAGAGGGAACAACTGTCTGGAATCAACACTGTGAGTTACTGAGAGAGAGGGAACAACTGTCTGGAATCAACACTGAGTTACTGAGAGAGAGGGAACAACTGTCTGGAATCAACACTGTGAGATACTGAGAGAGAGGGAACAACTGTTTGGAATCAACACTGTGAGTTACTGCGAGAGAGGGAACAACTGTCTGGAATCAACACTGTGAGTTACTGAGAGAGAGGGAACAACTGTCTGGAATCAACTCTGTGAGTTACTGAGAGAGAGAGGGAACAACTGTCTGGAATCAACTCTGTGAGTTACTGAGAGAGAGAGGGAACAACTGTCTGGAATCAACACTGAGTAACTGAGAGAGAGGGAACAACTGTCTGGAATCAACACGGAGTTACTGAGAGAGAGGGAACAACTGTCTGGAATCAACACTGTGAGTTACTGAGAGAGAGGGAACAACTGTCTGGAATCAACACTATGAGTTACTGAGAGAGAGGGAACAAATGTCTGGAATTAATAATGTGAGTTACTGAGAGAGAGAGAGGGAACAACTGTCTGGAATCAACACTGTGAGTCACTGAGCTAGAGGGAACAACTGTCTGGAATCGACACTGTGAGTTACTGAGAGAGAGGGAACAACTGTCTGGAATCAACACTGTGAGTTACTGAGAGAGAGGGAACAACTGTCTGGAATCAACACTGTGAGTTACTGAGAGAGAGGGAACAACTGTCTGGAATCAATGATGTGAGTTACTGAGAGAGAGGGAACAACTGTCTGGAATCAACACTGTGAGTTACTGAGAGAGAGGGAACAACTATCTGGAATCAACACTGAGTTACTGAGAGAGAGGGAACAACTGTCTGGAATCAACACTGAGTTATTGAGAGATAGGGAACAACTGTCTGGAATCAACACTGTGAGTTACTGAGAGAGAGGGAACAACTGTCTGGAATCAACACTGAGTTACTGAGAGAGAGATGGAATAACTGTCTGGAATCAATACTGTGAGTTACTGAGAAAGAGGGAACAACTGTCTGGAATAAACAATGTGAGTTACTGAGAGAGAGGGAACAACTGTCTGGAATCAACACTGTGAGTTACTGAGAGAGAGGGAACAACTGTCTGGAATCAATAATGTGAGTTACTGAGAGAGAGAGAACAACTGTCTGGAATTAATAATGTGAGTTAATGAGAGAGAGAGAGGGAACAACTGTCTGGAATCAACACTGTGAGTTACTGAGCTAGAGGGAACAACTGTCTGGAATCAACACTGTGAGTTACTGAGAGAGAAGGAACAAATGTTTGTAATCAACACTGTGAGTTACTGAGAGAGAGAGAGAACAACTGTCTGGAATCAACACTGTGAATTACTTAGAGAGAGGGAACAACTGTCTGGAATCAACACTGTGAGTTACTGAGAGAGAGATAACAACTGTCTGGAATCAATGATGTGAGTTACTGGGAGAGAGAGAGAACAACTATCTGGAATCAACACTGTGAGTTACTGAGAGAGAGGGAACAACTGTCTGGAATCAACACTGTGAGTTACTGAGAGAGAGAGAGAAAAACTGTCTGGAATCAACACTGTGAGTTACTGAGCTAGAGGGAACAACTGTCTGGAATCAACACTGAGTTACTGAGAGAGAGGGAACAACTGTCTGGAATCAACACTGTGAGTTACTGAGAGAGAGGGAACAACTATCTGGAATCAACACTGAGTTACTGAGAGAGAGGGAACAACTGTCTGGAATCAACACTGAGTTATTGAGAGATAGGGAACAACTGTCTGGAATCAACACTGTGAGTTACTGAGAGAGAGGGAACAACTGTCTGGAATCAACACTGAGTTACTGAGAGAGAGATGGAATAACTGTCTGGAATCAACACTGTGAGTTACTGAGAAAGAGGGAACAACTGTCTGGAATAAACAATGTGAGTTACTGAGAGAGAGGGAACAACTGTCTGGAATCAACACTGTGAGTTACTGAGAGAGAGGGAACAACTGTCTGGAATCAATAATGTGAGTTACTAAGAGAGAGAGAACAACTGTCTGGAATTAATAATGTGAGTTAATGAGAGAGAGAGAGGGAACAACTGTCTGGAATCAACACTGTGAGTTACTGAGCTAGAGGGAACAACTGTCTGGAATCAACACTGTGAGTTACTGAGAGAGAGGGAACAACTGTCTGGAATCAACACGGAGTTACTGAGAGAGAGGGAACAACTGTCTGGAATCAACACTGTGAGTTACTGAGAGAGAGGGAACAACTGTCTGGAATCAACACTATGAGTTACTGAGAGAGAGGGAACAAATGTCTGGAATTAATAATGTGAGTTACTGAGAGAGAGAGAGGGAACAACTGTCTGGAATCAACACTGTGAGTCACTGAGCTAGAGGGAACAACTGTCTGGAATCAACACTGTGAGTTACTGAGAGATTAGGAACAACTGTCTGGAATCAACACTGTGAGTTACTGAGAGAGAGGGAACAACTGTCTGGAATCAACACTGTGAGTTACTGAGAGAGAGGGAACAACTGTCTGGAATCAATGATGTGAGTTACTGAGAGAGAGGGAACAACTGTCTGGAATCAACACTGTGAGTTACTGAGAGAGAGGGAACAACTATCTGGAATCAACACTGAGTTACTGAGAGAGAGGGAACAACTGTCTGGAATCAACACTGAGTTATTGAGAGATAGGGAACAACTGTCTGGAATCAACACTGTGAGTTACTGAGAGAGAGGGAACAACTGTCTGGAATCAACACTGAGTTACTGAGAGAGAGATGGAATAACTGTCTGGAATCAACACTGTGAGTTACTGAGAAAGAGGGAACAACTGTCTGGAATAAACAATGTGAGTTACTGAGAGAGAGGGAACAACTGTCTGGAATCAATAATGTGAGTTACTAAGAGAGAGAGAACAACTGTCTGGAATTAATAATGTGAGTTAATGAGAGAGAGAGAGGGAACAACTGTCTGGAATCAACACTGTGAGTTACTGAGCTAGAGGGAACAACTGTCTGGAATCAACACTGTGAGTTACTGAGAGAGAGGGAACAACTGTCTGGAATCAACACGGAGTTACTGAGAGAGAGGGAACAACTGTCTGGAATCAACACTGTGAGTTACTGAGAGAGAGGGAACAACTGTCTGGAATCAACACTATGAGTTACTGAGAGAGAGGGAACAAATGTCTGGAATTAATAATGTGAGTTACTGAGAGAGAGAGAGGGAACAACTGTCTGGAATCAACACTGTGAGTCACTGAGCTAGAGGGAACAACTGTCTGGAATCAACACTGTGAGTTACTGAGAGATTAGGAACAACTGTCTGGAATCAACACTGTGAGTTACTGAGAGAGAGGGAACAACTGTCTGGAATCAACACTGTGAGTTACTGAGAGAGAGGGAACAACTGTCTGGAATCAATGATGTGAGTTACTGAGAGAGAGGGAACAACTGTCTGGAATCAACACTGTGAGTTACTGAGAGAGAGGGAACAACTATCTGGAATCAACACTGAGTTACTGAGAGAGAGGGAACAACTGTCTGGAATCAACACTGAGTTATTGAGAGATAGGGAACAACTGTCTGGAATCAACACTGTGAGTTACTGAGAGAGAGGGAACAACTGTCTGGAATCAACACTGAGTTACTGAGAGAGAGATGGAATAACTGTCTGGAATCAACACTGTGAGTTACTGAGAAAGAGGGAACAACTGTCTGGAATAAACAATGTGAGTTACTGAGAGAGAGGGAACAACTGTCTGGAATCAACACTGTGAGTTACTGAGAGAGAGGGAACAACTGTCTGGAATCAATAATGTGAGTTACTGAGAGAGAGAGAACAACTGTCTGGAATTAATAATGTGAGTTAATGAGAGAGAGAGAGGGAACAACTGTCTGGAATCAACACTGTGAGTTACTGAGCTAGAGGGAACAACTGTCTGGAATCAACATTGTGAGTTACTGAGAGAGAAGGAACAAATGTTTGTAATCAACACTGTGAGTTACTGAGAGAGAGAGAGAACAACTGTCTGGAATCAACACTGTGAATTACTTAGAGAGAGGGAACAACTGTCTGGAATCAACACTGTGAGTTACTGAGAGAGAGGGAACAACTATCTGGAATCAACACTGAGTTACTGAGAGAGAGGGAACAACTGTCTGGAATCAACACTGAGTTATTGAGAGATAGGGAACAACTGTCTGGAATCAACACTGTGAGTTACTGAGAGAGAGGGAACAACTGTCTGGAATCAACACTGAGTTACTGAGAGAGAGATGGAATAACTGTCTGGAATCAACACTGTGAGTTACTGAGAAAGAGGGAACAACTGTCTGGAATAAACAATGTGAGTTACTGAGAGAGAGGGAACAACTGTCTGGAATCAACACTGTGAGTTACTGAGAGAGAGGGAACAACTGTCTGGAATCAATAATGTGAGTTACTAAGAGAGAGAGAACAACTGTCTGGAATTAATAATGTGAGTTAATGAGAGAGAGAGAGGGAACAACTGTCTGGAATCAACACTGTGAGTTACTGAGCTAGAGGGAACAACTGTCTGGAATCAACACTGTGAGTTACTGAGAGAGAGGGAACAACTGTCTGGAATCAACACGGAGTTACTGAGAGAGAGGGAACAACTGTCTGGAATCAACACTGTGAGTTACTGAGAGAGAGGGAACAACTGTCTGGAATCAACACTATGAGTTACTGAGAGAGAGGGAACAAATGTCTGGAATTAATAATGTGAGTTACTGAGAGAGAGAGAGGGAACAACTGTCTGGAATCAACACTGTGAGTCACTGAGCTAGAGGGAACAACTGTCTGGAATCAACACTGTGAGTTACTGAGAGATTAGGAACAACTGTCTGGAATCAACACTGTGAGTTACTGAGAGAGAGGGAACAACTGTCTGGAATCAACACTGTGAGTTACTGAGAGAGAGGGAACAACTGTCTGGAATCAATGATGTGAGTTACTGAGAGAGAGGGAACAACTGTCTGGAATCAACACTGTGAGTTACTGAGAGAGAGGGAACAACTATCTGGAATCAACACTGAGTTACTGAGAGAGAGGGAACAACTGTCTGGAATCAACACTGAGTTATTGAGAGATAGGGAACAACTGTCTGGAATCAACACTGTGAGTTACTGAGAGAGAGGGAACAACTGTCTGGAATCAACACTGAGTTACTGAGAGAGAGATGGAATAACTGTCTGGAATCAACACTGTGAGTTACTGAGAAAGAGGGAACAACTTTCTGGAATAAACAATGTGAGTTACTGAGAGAGAGGGAACAACTGTCTGGAATCAACACTGTGAGTTACTGAGAGAGAGGGAACAACTGTCTGGAATCAATAATGTGAGTTACTAAGAGAGAGAGAACAACTGTCTGGAATTAATAATGTGAGTTAATGAGAGAGAGAGAGGGAACAACTGTCTGGAATCAACACTGTGAGTTACTGAGCTAGAGGGAACAACTGTCTGGAATCAACACTGTGAGTTACTGAGAGAGAGGGAACAACTGTCTGGAATCAACACGGAGTTACTGAGAGAGAGGGAACAACTGTCTGGAATCAACACTGTGAGTTACTGAGAGAGAGGGAACAACTGTCTGGAATCAACACTATGAGTTACTGAGAGAGAGGGAACAAATGTCTGGAATTAATAATGTGAGTTACTGAGAGAGAGAGAGGGAACAACTGTCTGGAATCAACACTGTGAGTCACTGAGCTAGAGGGAACAACTGTCTGGAATCAACACTGTGAGTTACTGAGCTAGAGGGAACAACTGTCTGGAATCAACACTGTGAGTTACTGAGAGAGAGGGAACAACTGTCTGGAATCAACACTGTGAGTTACTGAGAGAGAGGGAACAACTGTCTGGAATCAATGATGTGAGTTACTGAGAGAGAGGGAACAACTGTCTGGAATCAACACTGTGAGTTACTGAGAGAGAGGGAACAACTATCTGGAATCAACACTGAGTTACTGAGAGAGAGGGAACAACTGTCTGGAATCAACACTGAGTTATTGAGAGATAGGGAACAACTGTCTGGAATCAACACTGTGAGTTACTGAGAGAGAGGGAACAACTGTCTGGAATCAACACTGAGTTACTGAGAGAGAGATGGAATAACTGTCTGGAATCAACACTGTGAGTTACTGAGAAAGAGGGAACAACTGTCTGGAATAAACAATGTGAGTTACTGAGAGAGAGGGAACAACTGTCTGGAATCAACACTGAGTTACTGAGAGAGAGATGGAATAACTGTCTGGAATCAACACTGTGAGTTACTGAGAAAGAGGGAACAACTGTCTGGAATAAACAATGTGAGTTACTGAGAGAGAGGGAACAACTGTCTGGAATCAACACTGTGAGTTACTGAGAGAGAGGGAACAACTGTCTGGAATCAATAATGTGAGTTACTGAGAGAGAGAGAACAACTGTCTGGAATTAATAATGTGAGTTAATGAGAGAGAGAGAGGGAACAACTGTCTGGAATCAACACTGTGAGTTACTGAGCTAGAGGGAACAACTGTCTGGAATCAACATTGTGAGTTACTGAGAGAGAAAGAACAAATGTTTGTAATCAACACTGTGAGTTACTGAGAGAGAGAGAGAACAACTGTCTGGAATCAACACTGTGAATTACTTAGAGAGAGGGAACAACTGTCTGGAATCAACACTGTGAGTTACTGAGAGAGAGGGAACAACTATCTGGAATCAACACTGAGTTACTGAGAGAGAGGGAACAACTGTCTGGAATCAACACTGAGTTATTGAGAGATAGGGAACAACTGTCTGGAATCAACACTGTGAGTTACTGAGAGAGAGGGAACAACTGTCTGGAATCAACACTGAGTTACTGAGAGAGAGATGGAATAACTGTCTGGAATCAACACTGTGAGTTACTGAGAAAGAGGGAACAACTGTCTGGAATAAACAATGTGAGTTACTGAGAGAGAGGGAACAACTGTCTGGAATCAACACTGTGAGTTACTGAGAGAGAGGGAACAACTGTCTGGAATCAATAATGTGAGTTACTAAGAGAGAGAGAACAACTGTCTGGAATTAATAATGTGAGTTAATGAGAGAGAGAGAGGGAACAACTGTCTGGAATCAACACTGTGAGTTACTGAGCTAGAGGGAACAACTGTCTGGAATCAACACTGTGAGTTACTGAGAGAGAGGGAACAACTGTCTGGAATCAACACGGAGTTACTGAGAGAGAGGGAACAACTGTCTGGAATCAACACTGTGAGTTACTGAGAGAGAGGGAACAACTGTCTGGAATCAACACTATGAGTTACTGAGAGAGAGGGAACAAATGTCTGGAATTAATAATGTGAGTTACTGAGAGAGAGAGAGGGAACAACTGTCTGGAATCAACACTGTGAGTCACTGAGCTAGAGGGAACAACTGTCTGGAATCAACACTGTGAGTTACTGAGAGATTAGGAACAACTGTCTGGAATCAACACTGTGAGTTACTGAGAGAGAGGGAACAACTGTCTGGAATCAACACTGTGAGTTACTGAGAGAGAGGGAACAACTGTCTGGAATCAATGATGTGAGTTACTGAGAGAGAGGGAACAACTGTCTGGAATCAACACTGTGAGTTACTGAGAGAGAGGGAACAACTATCTGGAATCAACACTGAGTTACTGAGAGAGAGGGAACAACTGTCTGGAATCAACACTGAGTTATTGAGAGATAGGGAACAACTGTCTGGAATCAACACTGTGAGTTACTGAGAGAGAGGGAACAACTGTCTGGAATCAACACTGAGTTACTGAGAGAGAGATGGAATAACTGTCTGGAATCAACACTGTGAGTTACTGAGAAAGAGGGAACAACTTTCTGGAATAAACAATGTGAGTTACTGAGAGAGAGGGAACAACTGTCTGGAATCAACACTGTGAGTTACTGAGAGAGAGGGAACAACTGTCTGGAATCAATAATGTGAGTTACTAAGAGAGAGAGAACAACTGTCTGGAATTAATAATGTGAGTTAATGAGAGAGAGAGAGGGAACAACTGTCTGGAATCAACACTGTGAGTTACTGAGCTAGAGGGAACAACTGTCTGGAATCAACACTGTGAGTTACTGAGAGAGAGGGAACAACTGTCTGGAATCAACACGGAGTTACTGAGAGAGAGGGAACAACTGTCTGGAATCAACACTGTGAGTTACTGAGAGAGAGGGAACAACTGTCTGGAATCAACACTATGAGTTACTGAGAGAGAGGGAACAAATGTCTGGAATTAATAATGTGAGTTACTGAGAGAGAGAGAGGGAACAACTGTCTGGAATCAACACTGTGAGTCACTGAGCTAGAGGGAACAACTGTCTGGAATCAACACTGTGAGTTACTGAGCTAGAGGGAACAACTGTCTGGAATCAACACTGTGAGTTACTGAGAGAGAGGGAACAACTGTCTGGAATCAACACTGTGAGTTACTGAGAGAGAGGGAACAACTGTCTGGAATCAATGATGTGAGTTACTGAGAGAGAGGGAACAACTGTCTGGAATCAACACTGTGAGTTACTGAGAGAGAGGGAACAACTATCTGGAATCAACACTGAGTTACTGAGAGAGAGGGAACAACTGTCTGGAATCAACACTGAGTTATTGAGAGATAGGGAACAACTGTCTGGAATCAACACTGTGAGTTACTGAGAGAGAGGGAACAACTGTCTGGAATCAACACTGAGTTACTGAGAGAGAGATGGAATAACTGTCTGGAATCAACACTGTGAGTTACTGAGAAAGAGGGAACAACTGTCTGGAATAAACAATGTGAGTTACTGAGAGAGAGGGAACAACTGTCTGGAATCAACACTGTGAGTTACTGAGAGAGAGGGAACAACTGTCTGGAATCAATAATATGAGTTACTGAGAGAGAGAGAACAACTGTCTGGAATTAATAATGTGAGTTAATGAGAGAGAGAGAGGGAACAACTGTCTGGAATCAACACTGTGAGTTACTGAGCTAGAGGGAACAACTGTCTGGAATCAACATTGTGAGTTACTGAGAGAGAAGGAACAAATGTCTGGAATCAACACTGTGAGTTACTGAGCTAGAGGGAACAACTGTCTGGAATCAACACTGAGTTACTGAGAGAGAGGGAACAACTGTCTGGAATCAACTCTGTGAGTTACTGAGAGAGAGAGGGAACAACTGTCTGGAATCAACACTGTGAGTTACTGAGAGAGAGGGAACAACTGTCTGGAATCAACACTGAGTTACTGAGAGAGAGGGAACAACTGTCTGGAATCAAAACTGTGAGATACTGAGAGAGAGGGAACAACTGTTTGGAATCAACACTGTGAGTTACTGCGAGAGAGGGAACAACTGTCTGGAATCAACACTGTGAGTTACTGAGAGAGAGGGAACAACTGTCTGGAATCAACTCTGTGAGTTACTGAGAGAGAGAGGGAACAACTGTCTGGAATCAACTCTGTGAGTTACTGAGAGAGAGAGGGAACAACTGTCTGGAATCAACACTGAGTAACTGAGAGAGAGGGAACAACTGTCTGGAATCAACACGGAGTTACTGAGAGAGAGGGAACAACTGTCTGGAATCAACACTGTGAGTTACTGAGAGAGAGGGAACAACTGTCTGGAATCAACACTATGAGTTACTGAGAGAGAGGGAACAAATGTCTGGAATTAATAATGTGAGTTACTGAGAGAGAGAGAGGGAACAACTGTCTGGAATCAACACTGTGAGTCACTGAGCTAGAGGGAACAACTGTCTGGAATCGACACTGTGAGTTACTGAGAGAGAGGGAACAACTGTCTGGAATCAACACTGTGAGTTACTGAGAGAGAGGGAACAACTGTCTGGAATCAACACTGTGAGTTACTGAGAGAGAGGGAACAACTGTCTGGAATCAATGATGTGAGTTACTGAGAGAGAGGGAACAACTGTCTGGAATCAACACTGTGAGTTACTGAGAGAGAGGGAACAACTATCTGGAATCAACACTGAGTTACTGAGAGAGAGGGAACAACTGTCTGGAATCAACACTGAGTTATTGAGAGATAGGGAACAACTGTTTGGAATCAACACTGTGAGTTACTGAGAGAGAGGGAACAACTGTCTGGAATCAACACTGAGTTACTGAGAGAGAGATGGAATAACTGTCTGGAATCAACACTGTGAGTTACTGAGAAAGAGGGAACAACTGTCTGGAATAAACAATGTGAGTTACTGAGAGAGAGGGGACAACTGTCTGGAATCAACACTGTGAGTTACTGAGAGAGAGGGAACAACTGTCTGGAATCAATAATGTGAGTTACTGAGAGAGAGAGAACAACTGTCTGGAATTAATAATGTGAGTTAATGAGAGAGAGAGAGGGAACAACTGTCTGGAATCAACACTGTGAGTTACTGAGCTAGAGGGAACAACTGTCTGGAATCAACACTGTGAGTTACTGAGAGAGAAGGAACAACTGTCTGGAATCAACACTGTGAGTTACTGAGAGAGAGGGAACAACTGTCTGGAATCAATGATGTGAGTTACTGAGAGAGAGGGAACAACTGTCTGGAATCAACACTGTGAGTTACTGAGAGAGAGGGAACAACTATCTGGAATCAACACTGAGTTACTGAGAGAGAGGGAACAACTGTCTGGAATCAACACTGAGTTATTGAGAGATAGGGAACAACTGTCTGGAATCAACACTGTGAGTTACTGAGAGAGAGGGAACAACTGTCTGGAATCAACACTGAGTTACTGAGAGAGAGATGGAATAACTGTCTGGAATCAACACTGTGAGTTACTGAGAAAGAGGGAACAACTGTCTGGAATAAACAATGTGAGTTACTGAGAGAGAGGGAACAACTGTCTGGAATCAACACTGTGAGTTACTGAGAGAGAGGGAACAACTGTCTGGAATCAATAATGTGAGTTACTGAGAGAGAGAGAACAACTGTCTGGAATTAATAATGTGAGTTAATGAGAGAGAGAGAGGGAACAACTGTCTGGAATCAACACTGTGAGTTACTGAGCTAGAGGGAACAACTGTCTGGAATCAACATTGTGAGTTACTGAGAGAGAAGGAACAAATGTTTGTAATCAACACTGTGAGTTACTGAGAGAGAGAGAGAACAACTGTCTGGAATCAACACTGTGAATTACTTAGAGAGAGGGAACAACTGTCTGGAATCAACACTGTGAGTTACTGAGAGAGAGATAACAACTGTCTGGAATCAATGATGTGAGTTACTGGGAGAGAGAGAGAACAACTATCTGGAATCAACACTGTGAGTTACTGAGAGAGAGGGAACAACTGTCTGGAATCAACACTGTGAGTTACTGAGAGAGAGAGAGAACAACTGTCTGGAATCAACACTGTGAGTTACTGAGCTAGAGGGAACAACTGTCTGGAATCAACACTGAGTTACTGAGAGAGAGGGAACAACTGTCTGGAATCAACACTGTGAGTTACTGAGAGAGAGGGAACAACTATCTGGAATCAACACTGAGTTACTGAGAGAGAGGGAACAACTGTCTGGAATCAACACTGAGTTATTGAGAGATAGGGAACAACTGTCTGGAATCAACACTGTGAGTTACTGAGAGAGAGGGAACAACTGTCTGGAATCAACACTGAGTTACTGAGAGAGAGATGGAATAACTGTCTGGAATCAACACTGTGAGTTACTGAGAAAGAGGGAACAACTGTCTGGAATAAACAATGTGAGTTACTGAGAGAGAGGGAACAACTGTCTGGAATCAACACTGTGAGTTACTGAGAGAGAGGGAACAACTGTCTGGAATCAATAATGTGAGTTACTGAGAGAGAGAGAACAACTGTCTGGAATTAATAATGTGAGTTAATGAGAGAGAGATAACAACTGTCTGGATTCAATGATGTGAGTTACTGGGAGAGAGAGAGAACAACTATCTGGAATCAACACTGTGAGTTACTGAGAGAGAGGGAACAACTGTCTGGAATCAACACTGTGAGTTACTGAGAGAGAGAGAGAACAACTGTCTGGAATCAACACTGTGAGTTACTGAGCTAGAGGGAACAACTGTCTGGAATCAACACTGAGTTACTGAGAGAGAAGGAACAACTGTCTGGAATCAACACTGTGAGTTACTGAGAGAGAGAGGGAACAACTGTCTGGAATCAACACTGTGAGTTACTGAGAGAGAGGGAACAACTGTCTGGAATCAACACTGAGTTACTGAGAGAGAGGGAACAACTGTCTGGAATCAACACTGAGTTATTGAGAGATAGGGAACAACTGTCTGGAATCAACACTGTGAGTTACTGAGAGAGAGGGAACAACTGTCTGGAACCAACACTGAGTTACTGAGAGAGAGAGGGAACAACTGTCTGGAATCAACACTGTGAGATACTGAGAGAGAGGGAACAACTGTTTGGAATCAACACTGTGAGTTACTGCGAGAGAGGGAACAACTGTCTGGAATCAACACTGTGAGTAACTGAGAGAGAGGGAACAACTGTCTGGAATCAACGCTGTGAGTTACTGAGAGAGAGGGAACAACTGTCTGGAATCAACACTGTGAGTCACTGAGAGAGAGGGAACAACTGTCTGGAATCAACTCTGTGAGTTACTGAGAGAGAGAGGGAACAACTGTCTGGAATCAACTCTGTGAGTTACTGAGAGAGAGAGGGAACAACTGTTTGGAATCAACACTGTGAGTTACTGAGAGAGAGAGAACAACTGTCTGGAATCAACACTGAGTTACTGAGAGAGAGGGAACAACTGTCTGGAATCAACACTGAGTTATTGAGAGATAGGGAACAACTGTCTGGAATCAACACTGTGAGTTACTGAGAGAGAGGGAACAACTGTCTGGAATCAACACTGAGTTACTGAGAGAGAGATGGAACAACTGTCTGGAATCAACACTGTGAGTTACTGAGAAAGAGGGAACAACTGTCTGGAATAAACAATGTGAGTTACTGAGAGAGAGAGAACAACTGTCTGGAATCAACACTGTGAGTTACTGATAGAGAGGGAACAACTGTCTGGAATCAATAATGTGAGTTACTGAGAGAGAGAGAACAAATGTCTGGAATTAATAATGTGAGTTAATGAGAGAGAGAGAGGGAACAACTGTCTGGAATCAACACTGTGAGTTACTGAGCTAGAGGGAACAACTGTCTGGAATCAACACTGTGAGTTACTGAGAGAGAGGGAACAACTGTTTGGAATCAACACTGTGAGTTACTGAGAGAGAGAGAGAACAACTGTCTGGAATCAACACTGTGAATTACTGAGAGAGAGGGAACAACTGTCTGAAATCAACACTGTGAGTTACTGAGAGAGAGGGAACAACTGTCTGGAATCAATGATGTGAGTTACTGGGAGAGAGAGAGAGAACAACTGTCTGGAATCAACACTGTGAGTTACTGAGCTAGAGGGAACAACTGTCTGGAATCAACACTGTGAGTTACTGAGAGAGAGAGAGAACAACTGTCTGGAATCAACACTGTGAATTACTGAGAGAGAGGGAACAACTGTCTGGAATCAACACTGTGAGTTACTGAGCTAGAGGGAACAACTGTCTGGAATCAACACTGAGTTACTGAGAGAGAGGGAACAACTGTCTGGAATCAACTCTGTGAGTTACTGAGAGAGAGAGGGAACAACTGTCTGGAATCAACACTGTGAGTTACTGAGAGAGAGGGAACAACTGTCTGGAATCAACACTGAGTTACTGAGAGAGAGGGAACAACTGTCTGGAATCAACACTGTGAGTTACTGAGAGAGAGAGAGAACAACTGTCTGGAATCAACACTGTGAATTACTGAGAGAGAGAGGGAACAACTGTCTGGAATCAACACTGTGAGTTACTGAGAGAGAGGGAACAACTGTCTGGAATCAATGATGTGAGTTACTGGGAGAGAGAGAGAACAACTGTCTGGAATCAACACTGTGAGTTACTGAGAGAGAGGGAACAACTGTCTGGAATCAACACTGTGAGTTACTGAGAGAGAGAGAGAACAACTGTCTGGAATCAACACTGTGAGTTACTGAGAGAGAGGGAACAACTGTCTGGAATCAACACTGAGTTACTGAGAGAGAGGGAACAACTGTCTGGAATCAACACTGAGTTATTGAGAGATAGGGAACAACTGTCTGGAATCAACACTGTGAGTTACTGAGAGAGAGGGAACAACTGTCTGGAATCAACACTGAGTTACTGAGAGAGAGAGGGAACAACTGTCTGGAATCAACACTGTGAGTTACTGAGAAAGAGGGAACAACTGTCTGGAATAAACAATGTGAGTTACTGAGAGAGAGGGAACAACTGTCTGGAATCAACACTGTGAGTTACTGAGAGAGAGAGAACAACTGTCTGGAATGAATAATGTGAGTTACTGAGAGAGAGAGAGGGAACAACTGTCTGGAATCAACACTGTGAGTTACTGAGCTAGAGGGAACAACTGTCTGGAATCAACACTGTGAGTTACTGAGAGAGAGGGAACAAATGTTTGGAATCAACACTGTGAGTTACTGAGAGAGAGAGAGAACAACTGTCTGGAATCAACACTGTGAATTACTGAGAGAGAGGGAACAACTGTCTGGAATCAATACTGTGAGTTACTGAGAGAGAGATAACAACTGTCTGGAATCAATGATGTGAGTTACTGGGAGAGAGAGAGAACAACTATCTGGAATCAACACTGTGAGTTACTGAGAGAGAGGGAACAACTGTCTGGAATCAACACTGTGAGTTACTGAGAGAGAGAGAGAACAACTGTCTGGAATCAACACTGTGAATTACTGAGAGAGAGGGAACAACTGTCTGGAATCAACACTGAGTTATTGAGAGATAGGTAACAACTGTCTGGAATAAACACTGTGAGTTACTGAGAGAGAGAGGGAACAACTGTCTGGAATCAACAATGTGAGTTACTGAGAGAGAGGGAACAACTGTCTGGAATCAACACTGAGTTACTGAGAGAGAGGGAACAACTGTCTGGAATCAACACTGAGTTATTGAGAGATAGGGAACAACTGTCTGGAATCAACACTGTGAGTTACTGAGAGAGAGGGAACAACTGTCTGGAATCAACACTGAGTTACTGAGAGAGAGAGGGAACAACGGTCTGGAATCAACACTGTGAGTTACTAAGAGAGAGGGAACAACTGTCTGGAATCAACACTGTGAGATACTGAGAGAGAGGGAACAACTGTTTGGAATCAACACTGTGAGTTACTGCGAGAGAGGGAACAACTGTCTGGAATCAACACTGTGAGTTACTGAGAGAGAGCGAACAACTGTCTGGAATCAACGCTGTGAGTTACTGAGAGAGAGGGAACAAATGTCTGGAATCAACACTGTGAGTCACTGAGAGAGAGGGAACAACTGTCTGGAATCAACTCTGTGAGTTACTGAGAGAGAGAGGGAACAACTGTCTGGAATCAACTCTGTGAGTTACTGAGAGAGAGGGAACAACTGTTTGGAATCAACACTGTGAGTTACTGCGAGAGAGGGAACAACTGTCTGGAATCAACACTGTGAGTTACTGAGAGAGAGCGAACAACTGTCTGGAATCAACGCTGTGAGTTACTGAGAGAGAGGGAACAAATGTCTGGAATCAACACTGTGAGTCACTGAGAGAGAGGGAACAACTGTCTGGAATCAACTCTGTGAGTTACTGAGAGAGAGAGGGAACAACTGTCTGGAATCAACTCTGTGAGTTACTGAGAGAGAGAGGGAACAACTGTTTGGAATCAACACTGTGAGTTACTGAGAGAGAAAGAACAACTGTCTGGAATCAACACTGAGTTACTGAGAGAGAGGGAACAACTGTCTGGAATCAACACTGAGTTATTGAGAGAGAGGGAACAACTGTCTGGAATCAACATTGAGTTACTGAGAGAGAAATGGAACAACTGTCTGGAATCAACACTGTGAGTTACTGATAGAGAGGGAACAAATGTCTGGAATCAATAATGTGAGTTACTGAGAGAGAGAGAACAACTGTCTGGAATTAATAATGTGAGTTACTGAGCTAGAGGGAACAACTGTCTGGAATCAACACTGTGAGTTACTGAGAGAGAGAGAGAACAACTGTCTGGAATCAACACTGTGAATTACTGAGAGAGAGGGAACAACTGTCTGGAATCAACACTGTGAGTTACTGAGAGAGAGGGAACAACTGTCTGGAATCAATGATGTGAGTTACTGGGAGAGAGAGAGAACAACTGTCTGGAATCAACACTGTGAGTTACTGAGAGAGAGGGAACAACTGTCTGGAATCAACACTGTGAGTTACTGAGAGAGAGAGAGAACAACTGTCTGGAATCAACACTGTGAATTACTGAGAGAGAGGGAACAACTGTCTGGAATCAACACTGTGAGTTACTGAGAGAGAGGGAACAACTGTCTGGAATCAACACTGTGAGTTACTGAGAGAGAGGGAACAACTGTCTGGAATCAACACTGAGTTACTGAGAGAGACGGAACAACTGTCTGGAATCAACACTGAGTTATTGAGAGATAGGGAACAACTGTCTGGAATCAACACTGAGTTACTGAGAGAGAGGGAACAACTGTCTGGAATCAACACTGAGTTATTGAGAGAGAGGGAACAACTGTCTGGAATAAACAATGTGAGTTACTGAGAGAGAGGGAACAACTGTCTGGAATCAACACTGTGAGTTACTGATAGAGAGGGAACAAATGTCTGGAATCAATAATGTGAGTTACTGAGAGAGAGAGAACAACTGTCTGGAATTAATAATGTGAGTTACTGAGCTAGAGGGAACAACTGTCTGGAATCAACACTGTGAGTTACTGAGAGAGAGAGAGAACAACTGTCTGGAATCAACACTGTGAATTACTGAGAGAGAGGGAACAACTGTCTGGAATCAACACTGTGAGTTACTGAGAGAGAGGGAACAACTGTCTGGAATCAATGATGTGAGTTACTGGGAGAGAGAGAGAACAACTGTCTGGAATCAACACTGTGAGTTACTGAGAGAGAGGGAACAACTGTCTGGAATCAACACTGTGAGTTACTGAGAGAGAGAGAGAACAACTGTCTGGAATCAACACTGTGAATTACTGAGAGAGAGGGAACAACTGTCTGGAATCAACACTGTGAGTTACTGAGAGAGAGGGAACAACTGTCTGGAATCAACACTGTGAGTTACTGAGAGAGAGGGAACAACTGTCTGGAATCAACACTGAGTTACTGAGAGAGACGGAACAACTGTCTGGAATCAACACTGAGTTATTGAGAGACAGGGAACAACTGTCTGGAATCAACACTGAGTTACTGAGAAAGAGAGGGAACAACTGTCTGGAATCAACACTGTGAGTTACTGAGAGAGAGGGAACAACTGTCTGGAATCAACACTGTGAGATACTGAGTGAGAGGGAGCAACTGTTTGGAATCAACACTGTGAGTTACTGCGAGAGAGGGAACAACTGTCTGGAATCAACACTGTGAGTTACTGAGAGAGAGGGAACAACTGGCTGGAATCAACGCTGTGAGTTACTGAGAGAGAGGGAACAACTGTCTGGAATCAGCACTGTGAGTCACTGAGAGAGAGAGAACAACTGTCTGGAATCAACTCTGTGAGTTACTGAGAGAGAGAGGGAACAACTGTCTGGAATCAACTCTGTGAGTTACTGAGAGAGAGAGGGAAAAACTGTCTGGTTTCAACACTGAGTTACTGAGAGAGAGGGAACAACTGTCTGGAATCAAGACGGAGTTATTGAGAAATAGGGAACAACTGTCTGGAATCAACACTGTGAGTTACTGAGAGAGAGGGAACAACTGTCTGGATTAAATGATGTGAGTTACTGAGAGAGAGGGAACAACTGTCTGGAATCAACGCTGTGAGTTACTGAGAGAGAGGGAACAACTGTCTGGAATCAACACTGTGAGTCACTGAGAGAGAGAGAACAACTGTCTGGAATCAACTCTGTGAGTTACTGAGAGAGAGAGGGAACAACTGTCTGGAATCAACTCTGTGAGTTACTGAGAGAGAGAGGGGACAACTGTCTGGAATCAACACGGAGTTATTGAGAGATAGGGAACAACTGTCTGGAATCAACACTGTGAGTTACTGAGAGAGAGGGAACAACTGTCTGGAATCAACACTGAGTTACTGAGAGAGAGGGAACAAATGTCTGGAATTAATAATGTGAGTTACTGAGAGAGAGAGAGGGAACAACTGTCTGGAATCAACACTGTGAGTCACTGAGCTAGAGGTAACAACTGTCTGGAATCAACACTGTGAGTTACTGAGAGAGAGGGAACAACTGTCTGGAATCAACACTGTGAGTTACTGAGAGAGAGAGAGAACAACTGTCTGGAATCAACACTGTGAATTACTGAGAGAGAGGGAACAACTGTCTGGAATCAACACTGTGAGTTACTGAGAGAGAGGGAACAACTGTCTGGAATCAATGATGTGAGTTACTGGGAGAGAGAGAGAACAACTGTCTGGAATCAACACTGTGAGTTACTGAGAGAGAGGGAACAACTGTCTGGAATCAACACTGTGAGTTACTGAGAGAGAGAGAAAACAACTGTCTGGAATCAACACTGTGAATTACTGAGAGAGAGGGAACAACTGTCTGGAATCAACACTGTGAGTTACTGAGAGAGAGAGGGAACAACTGTCTGGAATCAACACTGTGAGTTACTGAGAGAGAGGGAACAACTGTCTGGAATCAACACTGTGAGACACAGAGAGAGAGGGAACAACTGTTTGGAATCAACACTGTGAGTTACTGCGAGAGAGGGAACAACTGTCTGGAATCAACACTGTGAGTTAATGAGAGAGAGGGAACAACTGTCTGGAATCAACACTGTGAGTTACTGAGAAAGAGGGAACAACTGTCTGGAATCAACACTGTGAGTCAGTGAGAGAGAGAGAACAACTGTCTGGAATCAACTCTGTGAGTTACTGAGAGAGAGAGGGAACAACTGTCTGGAATCAACTCTGTGAGTTACTGAGAGAGAGAGGGAACAACTGTCTGGAATCAACACTGTGAGTTACTGAGAGAGAGAGAGAACAACTGTCTGGAATCAACACTGAGTTACTGAGAGAGAGGGAACAACTGTCTGGAATCAAAACTGAGTTATTGAGAGATAGGGAACAACTGTCTGGAATCAACACTGTGAGTTACTGAGAGAGATGGAACAACTGTCTGGAATCAACACTGTGAGTTACTGAGAAAGAGGGAACAACTGTCTGGAATAAACAATGTGAGTTACTGAGAGAGAGGGAACAACTGTCTGGAATCAACACTGTGAGTTACTGAGAGAGAGGGAACAACTGTCTGGAATCAATAATGTGAGTTACTGAGAGAGAGAGAACAACTGTCTGGAATTAATAATGTGAGTTAATGAGAGAGAGAGAGGGAACAACTGTCTGGAATCAACACTGTGAGTTACTGAGCTAGAGGGAACAACTGTCTGGAATCAACACTGTGAGTTACTGAGAGAGAGGGAACAAATGTTTGGAATCAACACTGTGAGTTACTGAGAGAGAGAGAGAACAACTGTCTGGAATCAACACTGTGAATTACTGAGAGAGAGGGAACAACTGTCTGGAATCAACACTGTGAGTTACTGAGAGAGAGATAACAACTGTCTGGAATCAATGATGTGAGTTACTGGGAGAGAGGGAACAACTGTCTGGAATCAACACTGTGAGTTACTGAGAGAGAGAGAGAACAACTGTCTGGAATCAACACTGTGAATTACTGAGAGAGAGGGAACAACTGTCTGGAATCAACACTGTGAGTTACTGAGCTAGAGGGAACAACTGTCTGGAATCAACACTGAGTTACTGAGAGAGAGGGAACAACTGTCTGGAATCAACTCTGTGAGTTACTGAGAGAGAGGGAACAACTGTCTGGAATCAACACTGTGAGTTACTGAGAGAGAGGGAACAACTGTCTGGAATAAACACTGAGTTACTGAGAGAGAGGGAACAACTGTCTGGAATCAACACTGAGTTATTGAGAGATAGGGAACAACTGTCTGGAATCAACACTGTGAGTTACTGAGAGAGAGGGAACAACTGTCTGGAATCAACACTGAGTTACTGAGAGAGAGGGAACAACTGTCTGGAATCAACACTGTGAGTTACTAAGAGAGAGGGAACAACTGTCTGGAATCAACACTGTGGGATACTGAGAGAGAGGGAACAACTGTTTGGAATCAACACTGTGAGTTACTGCGAGAGAGGGAACAACTGTCTGGAATCAACACTGTGAGTTACTGAGAGAGCGGGAACAACTGTCTGGAATCAACACTGAGTTACTGAGAGAGAGAAGGAACAACTGTCTGGAATCAACACTGTGAGATACAGAGAGAGAGGGAACAACTGTTTGGGATCAACACTGTGAGTTACTGCGAGAGAGGGAACAACTGTCTGGAATCAACACTGTGAGTTACTGAGAGAGAGGGAACAACTGTCTGGAATCAACGCTGTGAGTTACTGAGAGAGAGGGAACAACTGTCTGGAATCAACACTGTGAGTTACTGAGAGAGAGAGAACAACTGTCTGGAATCAACTCTGTGAGTTACTGAGAGAGAGAGGGAACAACTGTCTGGAATCAACTCTGTGAGTTACTGAGAGAGAGAGGGAACAACTGTCTGGAATCAACACTGTGAGTTACTGAGAGAGAGAGAGAACAACTGTCTGGAATCAACACTGAGTTACTGAGAGAGAGGGAACAACTGTCTGGAATCAACACTGAGTTATTGAGAGATAGGGAACAACTGTCTGGAATCAACACTGTGAGTTACTGAGAGAGAGATAACAACTGTCTGGAATCAATGATGTGAGTTACTGGGAGAGAGAACAACTGTCTGGAATCAACACTGTGAGTTACTGAGAGAGAGGGAACAACTGTCTGGAATCAACACTGTGAGTTACTGAGAGAGAGAGAGAACAACTGTCTGGAATCAACACTGTGAATTACTGAGAGAGAGGGAACAACTGTCTGGAATCAACACTGTGAGTTACTGAGCTAGAGGGAACAACTGTCTGGAATCAACACTGAGTTACTGAGAGAGAGGGAACAACTGTCTGGAATCAACTCTGTGAGTTACTGAGAGAGAGGGAACAACTGTCTGGAATCAACACTGTGAGTTACTGAGAGAGAGGGAACAACTGTCTGGAATAAACACTGAGTTACTGAGAGAGAGGGAACAACTGTCTGGAATCAACACTGAGTTATTGAGAGATAGGGAACAACTGTCTGGAATCAACACTGTGAGTTACTGAGAGAGAGGGAACAACTGTCTGGAATCAACACTGAGTTACTGAGAGAGAGGGAACAACTGTCTGGAATCAACACTGTGAGTTACTAAGAGAGAGGGAACAACTGTCTGGAATCAACACTGTGGGATACTGAGAGAGAGGGAACAACTGTTTGGAATCAACACTGTGAGTTACTGCGAGAGAGGGAACAACTGTCTGGAATCAACACTGTGAGTTACTGAGAGAGCGGGAACAACTGTCTGGAATCAACACTGAGTTACTGAGAGAGAGAAGGAACAACTGTCTGGAATCAACACTGTGAGATACAGAGAGAGAGGGAACAACTGTTTGGGATCAACACTGTGAGTTACTGCGAGAGAGGGAACAACTGTCTGGAATCAACACTGTGAGTTACTGAGAGAGAGGGAACAACTGTCTGGAATCAACGCTGTGAGTTACTGAGAGAGAGGGAACAACTGTCTGGAATCAACACTGTGAGTTACTGAGAGAGAGAGAACAACTGTCTGGAATCAACTCTGTGAGTTACTGAGAGAGAGAGGGAACAACTGTCTGGAATCAACTCTGTGAGTTACTGAGAGAGAGAGGGAACAACTGTCTGGAATCAACACTGTGAGTTACTGAGAGAGAGAGAGAACAACTGTCTGGAATCAACACTGAGTTACTGAGAGAGAGGGAACAACTGTCTGGAATCAACACTGAGTTATTGAGAGATAGGGAACAACTGTCTGGAATCAACACTGTGAGTTACTGAGAGAGAGAGGGAACAACTGTCTGGAATCAACACTGTGAGTTACTGAGAGAGAGAGAGAACAACTGTCTGGAATCAACACTGAGTTACTGAGAGAGAGGGAACAACTGTCTGGAATCAACACTGAGTTATTGAGAGATAGGGAACAACTGTCTGGAATCAACACTGTGAGTTACTGCGAGAGAGGGAACAACTGTCTGGAATCAACACTGTGAGTTACTGAGAGAGAGGGAACAACTGTCTGCAATCAACGCTGTGAGTTACTGAGAGAGAGGGAACAACTGTCTGGAATCAACACTGTGAGTTACTGAGAGAGAGAGAACAACTGTCTGGAATCAACTCTGTGAGTTACTGAGAGAGAGAGGGAACAACTGTCTGGAATCAACTCTGTGAGTTACTGAGAGAGAGAGGGAACAACTGTCTGGAATCAACACTGTGAGTTACTGAGAGAGAGAGAGAACAACTGTCTGGAATCAACACTGAGTTACTGAGAGAGAGGGAACAACTGTCTGGAATCAACACTGAGTTATTGAGAGATAGGGAACAACTGTCTGGAATCAACACTGTGAGTTACTGAGAGAGATGGAACAACTGTCTGGAATCAACACTGTGAGTTACTGAGAAAGAGAGAGAACAACTGTCTGGAATCAACACTGAGTTACTGAGAGAGAGGGAACAACTGTCTGGAATCAACACTGAGTTATTGAGAGATAGGGAACAACTGTCTGGAATCAACACTGTGAGTTACTGAGAGAGATGGAACAACTGTCTGGAATCAACACTGTGAGTTACTGAGAAAGAGGGAACAACTGTCTGGAATAAACAATGTGAGTTACTGAGAGAGAGGGAACAACTGTCTGGAATCAACACTGTGAGTTACTGAGAGAGAGGGAACAACTGTCTGGAATCAATAATGTGAGTTACTGAGAGAGAGAGAACAACTGTCTGGAATTAATAATGTGAGTTAATGAGAGAGAGAGAGGGAACAACTGTCTGGAATCAACACTGTGAGTTACTGAGCTAGAGGGAACAACTGTCTGGAATCAACACTGTGAGTTACTGAGAGAGAGGGAACAAATGTTTGGAATCAACACTGTGAGTTACTGAGAGAGAGAGAGAACAACTGTCTGGAATCAACACTGTGAATTACTGAGAGAAAGGAAACAACTGTCTGGAATCAACACTGTGAGTTACTGAGCTAGAGGGAACAACTGTCTGGAATCAACACTGTGAGTTACTGAGAGAGAGGGAACAACTGTCTTGAATCAACTCTGTGAGTTACTGAGAGAGAGGGAACAACTGTCTGGAATCAACACTGTGAGTTACTGAGAGAGAGGGAACAACTGTCTGGAATCAACACTGAGTTACTGAGAGAGAGGGAACAACTGTCTGGAATCAACACTGAGTTATTGAGAGATAGGGAACAACTGTCTGGAATCAACACTGTGAGTTACTGAGAGAGAGGGAACAACTGTCTGGAATCAACACTGAGTTACTGAGAGAGAGAGGGAACAACTGTCTGGAATCAACACTGTGAGTTACTGAGAAAGAGAGAGAACAACTGTCTGGAATCAACACTGAGTTACTGAGAGAGAGGGAACAACTGTCTGGAATCAACACTGAGTTATTGAGAGATAGGGAACAACTGTCTGGAATCAACACTGTGAGTTACTGAGAGAGATGGAACAACTGTCTGGAATCAACACTGTGAGTTACTGAGAAAGAGGGAACAACTGTCTGGAATAAACAATGTGAGTTACTGAGAGAGAGGGAACAACTGTCTGGAATCAACACTGTGAGTTACTGAGAGAGATGGAACAACTGTCTGGAATCAACACTGTGAGTTACTGAGAAAGAGGGAACAACTGTCTGGAATAAACAATGTGAGTTACTGAGAGAGAGGGAACAACTGTCTGGAATCAACACTGTGAGTTACTGAGAGAGAGGGAACAACTGTCTGGAATCAATAATGTGAGCTACTGAGAGAGAGAGAACAACTGTCTGGAATCAACACTGTGAGTTACTGAGCTAGAGGGAACAACTGTCTGGAATCAACACTGTGAGTTACTGAGAGAGAGGGAACAAATGTTTGGAATCAACACTGTGAGTTACTGAGAGAGAGAGAGAACAACTGTCTGGAATCAACACTGTGAATTACTGAGAGAAAGGGAACAACTGTCTGGAATCAACACTGTGAGTTACTGAGCTAGAGGGAACAACTGTCTGGAATCAACACTGAGTTACTGAGAGAGAGGGAACAACTGTCTGGAATCAACTCTGTGAGTTACTGAGAGAGAGGGAACAACTGTCTGGAATCAACACTGTGAGTTACTGAGAGAGAGGGAACAACTGTCTGGAATCAATGATGTGAGTTACTGGGAGAGAGAGAGAACAACTGTCTGGAATCAACACTGTGAGTTACTGAGAGAGAGGGAACAACTGTCTGGAATCAACACTGTGAGTTACTGAGAGAGAGGGAACAAATGTTTGGAATCAACACTGTGAGTTACTGAGAGAGAGAGAGAACAACTGTCTGGAATCAACACTGTGAATTACTGAGAGAAAGGGAACAACTGTCTGGAATCAACACTGTGAGTTACTGAGCTAGAGGGAACAACTGTCTGGAATCAACACTGAGTTACTGAGAGAGAGGGAACAACTGTCTGGAATCAACTCTGTGAGTTACTGAGAGAGAGGGAACAACTGTCTGGAATCAACACTGTGAGTTACTGAGAGAGAGGGAACAACTGTCTGGAATCAATGATGTGAGTTACTGGGAGAGAGAGAGAACAACTGTCTGGAATCAACACTGTGAGTTACTGAGAGAGAGGGAACAACTGTCTGGAATCAACACTGTGAGTTACTGAGAAAGAGAGAGAACAACTGTCTGGAATCAACACTGAGTTACTGAGAGAGAGGGAACAACTGTCTGGAATCAACACTGAGTTATTGAGAGATAGGGAACAACTGTCTGGAATCAACACTGTGAGTTACTGAGAGAGATGGAACAACTGTCTGGAATCAACACTGTGAGTTACTGAGAAAGAGGGAACAACTGTCTGGAATAAACAATGTGAGTTACTGAGAGAGAGGGAACAACTGTCTGGAATCAACACTGTGAGTTACTGAGAGAGAGGGAACAACTGTCTGGAATCAATAATGTGAGTTACTGAGAGAGAGAGAACAACTGTCTGGAATTAATAATGTGAGTTAATGAGAGAGAGAGAGGGAACAACTGTCTGGAATCAACACTGTGAGTTACTGAGCTAGAGGGAACAACTGTCTGGAATCAACACTGTGAGTTAAAGAGAGAGAGGGAACAAATGTTTGGAATCAACACTGTGAGTTACTGAGAGAGAGAGAGAACAACTGTCTGGAATCAACACTGTGAATTACTGAGAGAAAGGGAACAACTGTCTGGAATCAACACTGTGAGTTACTGAGCTAGAGGGAACAACTGTCTGGAATCAACACTGAGTTACTGAGAGATAGGGAACAACTGTCTGGAATCAACTCTGTGAGTTACTGAGAGAGAGGGAACAACTGTCTGGAATCAACACTGTGAGTTACTGAGAGAGAGGGAACAACTGTCTGGAATCAACACTGAGTTACTGAGAGAGAGGGAACAACTGTCTGGAATCAACACTGAGTTATTGAGAGATAGGGAACAACTGTCTGGAATCAACACTGTGAGTTACTGAGAGAGAGGGAACAACTGTCTGGAATCAACACTGAGTTACTGAGAGAGAGAGGGAACAACTGTCTGGAATCAACACTGTGAGTTACTGAGAAAGAGAGAGAACAACTGTCTGGAATCAACACTGAGTTACTGAGAGAGAGGGAACAACTGTCTGGAATCAACACTGAGTTATTGAGAGATAGGGAACAACTGTCTGGAATCAACACTGTGAGTTACTGAGAGAGATGGAACAACTGTCTGGAATCAACACTGTGAGTTACTGAGAAAGAGGGAACAACTGTCTGGAATAAACAATGTGAGTTACTGAGAGAGAGGGAACAACTGTCTGGAATCAACACTGTGAGTTACTGAGAGAGAGGGAACAACTGTCTGGAATCAATAATGTGAGTTACTGAGAGAGAGAGAACAACTGTCTGGAATTAATAATGTGAGTTAATGAGAGAGAGAGAGGGAACAACTGTCTGGAATCAACACTGTGAGTTACTGAGCTAGAGGGAACAACTGTCTGGAATCAACACTGTGAGTTACTGAGAGAGAGGGAACAAATGTTTGGAATCAACACTGTGAGTTACTGAGAGAGAGGGAACAACTGTTTGGAATTAATAATGTGAGTTAATGAGAGAGAGAGAGGGAACAACTGTCTGGAATCAACACTGTGAGTTACTGAGCTAGAGGGAACAACTGTCTGGAATCAACATTGTGAGTTACTGAGAGAGAAGGAACAAATGTTTGTAATCAACACTGTGAGTTACTGAGAGAGAGAGAGAACAACTGTCTGGAATCAACACTGTGAATTACTTAGAGAGAGGGAACAACTGTCTGGAATCAACACTGTGAGTTACTGAGAGAGAGATAACAACTGTCTGGAATCAATGATGTGAGTTACTGGGAGAGAGAGAGAACAACTATCTGGAATCAACACTGTGAGTTACTGAGAGAGAGGGAACAACTGTCTGGAATCAACACTGTGAGTTACTGAGAGAGAGAGAGAACAACTGTCTGGAATCAACACTGTGAGTTACTGAGCTAGAGGGAACAACTGTCTGGAATCAACACTGAGTTACTGAGAGAGAGGGAACAACTGTCTGGAATCAACACTGTGAGTTACTGAGAGAGAGGGAACAACTATCTGGAATCAACACTGAGTTACTGAGAGAGAGGGAACAACTGTCTGGAATCAACACTGAGTTATTGAGAGATAGGGAACAACTGTCTGGAATCAACACTGTGAGTTACTGAGAGAGAGGGAACAACTGTCTGGAATCAACACTGAGTTACTGAGAGAGAGATGGAATAACTGTCTGGAATCAACACTGTGAGTTACTGAGAAAGAGGGAACAACTGTCTGGAATAAACAATGTGAGTTACTGAGAGAGAGGGAACAACTGTCTGGAATCAACACTGTGAGTTACTGAGAGAGAGGGAACAACTGTCTGGAATCAATAATGTGAGTTACTGAGAGAGAGAGAACAACTGTCTGGAATTAATAATGTGAGTTAATGAGAGAGAGATAACAACTGTCTGGATTCAATGATGTGAGTTACTGGGAGAGAGAGAGAACAACTATCTGGAATCAACACTGTGAGTTACTGAGAGAGAGGGAACAACTGTCTGGAATCAACACTGTGAGTTACTGAGAGAGAGAGAGAACAACTGTCTGGAATCAACACTGTGAGTTACTGAGCTAGAGGGAACAACTGTCTGGAATCAACACTGAGTTACTGAGAGAGAGGGAACAACTGTCTGGAATCAACACTGTGAGTTACTGAGAGAGAGAGGGAACAACTGTCTGGAATCAACACTGTGAGTTACTGAGAGAGAGGGAACAACTGTCTGGAATCAACACTGAGTTACTGAGAGAGAGGGAACAACTGTCTGGAATCAACACTGAGTTATTGAGAGATAGGGAACAACTGTCTGGAATCAACACTGTGAGTTACTGAGAGAGAGGGAACAACTGTCTGGAACCAACACTGAGTACTGAGAGAGAGAGGGAACAACTGTCTGGAATCAACACTGTGAGATACTGAGAGAGAGGGAACAACTGTTTGGAATCAACACTGTGAGTTACTGCGAGAGAGGGAACAACTGTCTGGAATCAACACTGTGAGTAACTGAGAGAGAGGGAACAACTGTCTGGAATCAACGCTGTGAGTTACTGAGAGAGAGGGAACAACTGTCTGGAATCAACACTGTGAGTCACTGAGAGAGAGGGAACAACTGTCTGGAATCAACTCTGTGAGTTACTGAGAGAGAGAGGCAACAACTGTCTGGAATCAACTCTGTGAGTTACTGAGAGAGAGAGGGAACAACTGTTTGGAATCAACACTGTGAGTTACTGAGAGAGAGAGAACAACTGTCTGGAATCAACACTGAGTTACTGAGAGAGAGGGAACAACTGTCTGGAATCAACACTGAGTTATTGAGAGATAGGGAACAACTGTCTGGAATCAACACTGTGAGTTACTGAGAGAGAGGGAACAACTGTCTGGAATCAACACTGAGTTACTGAGAGAGAGATGGAACAACTGTCTGGAATCAACACTGTGAGTTACTGAGAAAGAGGGAACAACTGTCTGGAATAAACAATGTGAGTTACTGAGAGAGAGAGAACAACTGTCTGGAATCAACACTGTGAGTTACTGATAGAGAGGGAACAACTGTCTGGAATCAACACTGTGAGTTACTGAGAGAGAGGGAACAACTGTCTGGAATCAACACTGAGTTACTGAGAGAGAGGGAACAACTGTCTGGAATCAACACTGAGTTATTGAGAGATAGGGAACAACTGTCTGGAATCAACACTGTGAGTTACTGAGAGAGATGGAACAACTGTCTGGAATCAACACTGTGAGTTACTGAGAAAGAGAGAGAACAACTGTCTGGAATCAACACTGATTTACTGAGAGAGAGGGAACAACTGTCTGGAATCAACACTGAGTTATTGAGAGATAGGGAACAACTGTCTGGAATCAACACTGTGAGTTACTGAGAGAGATGGAAAAACTGTCTGGAATCAACACTGTGAGTTACTGAGAAAGAGGGAACAACTGTCTGGAATAAACAATGTGAGTTACTGAGAGAGAGGGAACAACTGTCTGGAATCAACACTGTGAGTTACTGAGAGAGAGGGAACAACTGTCTGGAATCAATAATGTGAGTTACTGAGAGAGAGAGAACAACTGTCTGGAATTAATAATGTGAGTTAATGAGAGAGAGAGAGGGAACAACTGTCTGGAATCAACACTGTGAGTTACTGAGCTAGAGGGAACAACTGTCTGGAATCAACACTGTGAGTTACTGAGAGAGAGGGAACAAATGTTTGGAATCAACACTGTGAGTTACTGAGAGAGAGAGAGAACAACTGTCTGGAATCAACACTGTGAATTACTGAGAGAAAGGAAACAACTGTCTGGAATCAACACTGTGAGTTACTGAGCTAGAGGGAACAACTGTCTGGAATCAACACTGTGAGTTACTGAGAGAGAGGGAACAACTGTCTGGAATCAACTCTGTGAGTTACTGAGAGAGAGGGAACAACTGTCTGGAATCAACACTGTGAGTTACTGAGAGAGAGGGAACAACTGTCTGGAATCAACACTGAGTTACTGAGAGAGAGGGAACAACTGTCTGGAATCAACACTGAGTTATTGAGAGATAGGGAACAACTGTCTGGAATCAACACTGTGAGTTACTGAGAGAGAGGGAACAACTGTCTGGAATCAACACTGAGTTACTGAGAGAGAGAGGGAACAACTGTCTGGAATCAACACTGTGAGTTACTGAGAAAGAGAGAGAACAACTGTCTGGAATCAACACTGAGTTACTGAGAGAGAGGGAACAACTGTCTGGAATCAACACTGAGTTATTGAGAGATAGGGAACAACTGTCTGGAATCAACACTGTGAGTTACTGAGAGAGATGGAACAACTGTCTGGAATCAACACTGTGAGTTACTGAGAAAGAGGGAACAACTGTCTGGAATAAACAATGTGAGTTACTGAGAGAGAGGGAACAACTGTCTGGAATCAACACTGTGAGTTACTGAGAGAGATGGAACAACTGTCTGGAATCAACACTGTGAGTTACTGAGAAAGAGGGAACAACTGTCTGGAATAAACAATGTGAGTTACTGAGAGAGAGGGAACAACTGTCTGGAATCAACACTGTGAGTTACTGAGAGAGAGGGAACAACTGTCTGGAATCAATAATGTGAGTTACTGAGAGAGAGAGAACAACTGTCTGGAATCAACACTGTGAGTTACTGAGCTAGAGGGAACAACTGTCTGGAATCAACACTGTGAGTTACTGAGAGAGAGGGAACAAATGTTTGGAATCAACACTGTGAGTTACTGAGAGAGAGAGAGAACAACTGTCTGGAATCAACACTGTGAATTACTGAGAGAAAGGGAACAACTGTCTGGAATCAACACTGTGAGTTACTGAGCTAGAGGGAACAACTGTCTGGAATCAATGATGTGAGTTACTGGGAGAGAGAGAGAACAACTGTCTGGAATCAACACTGTGAGTTACTGAGAGAGAGGGAACAACTGTCTGGAATCAACACTGTGAGTTACTGAGAGAGAGGGAACAAATGTTTGGAATCAACACTGTGAGTTACTGAGAGAGAGAGAGAACAACTGTCTGGAATCAACACTGTGAATTACTGAGAGAAAGGGAACAACTGTCTGGAATCAACACTGTGAGTTACTGAGCTAGAGGGAACAACTGTCTGGAATCAACACAGAGTTACTGAGAGAGAGGGAACAACTGTCTGGAATCAACTCTGTGAGTTACTGAGAGAGAGGGAACAACTGTCTGGAATCAACACTGTGAGTTACTGAGAGAGAGGGAACAACTGTCTGGAATCAATGATGTGAGTTACTGGGAGAGAGAGAGAACAACTGTCTGGAATCAACACTGTGAGTTACTGAGAGAGAGGGAACAACTGTCTGGAATCAACACTGTGAGTTACTGAGAAAGAGAGAGAACAACTGTCTGGAATCAACACTGAGTTACTGAGAGAGAGGGAACAACTGTCTGGAATCAACACTGAGTTATTGAGAGATAGGGAACAACTGTCTGGAATCAACACTGTGAGTTACTGAGAGAGATGGAACAACTGTCTGGAATCAACACTGTGAGTTACTGAGAAAGAGGGAACAACTGTCTGGAATCAATAATGTGAGTTACTGAGAGAGAGAGAACAACTGTCTGGAATTAATAATGTGAGTTAATGAGAGAGAGAGAGGGAACAACTGTCTGGAATCAACACTGTGAGTTACTGAGCTAGAGGGAACAACTGTCTGGAATCAACACTGTGAGTTAAATAGAGAGAGGGAACAAATGTTTGGAATCAACACTGTGAGTTACTGAGAGAGAGAGAGAACAACTGTCTGGAATCAACACTGTGAATTACTGAGAGAAAGGGAACAACTGTCTGGAATCAACACTGTGAGTTACTGAGCTAGAGGGAACAACTGTCTGGAATCAACACTGAGTTACTGAGAGAGAGGGAACAACTGTCTGGAATCAACTCTGTGAGTTACTGAGAGAGAGGGAACAACTGTCTGGAATCAACACTGTGAGTTACTGAGAGAGAGGGAACAACTGTCTGGAATCAACACTGAGTTACTGAGAGAGAGGGAACAACTGTCTGGAATCAACACTGAGTTATTGAGAGATAGGGAACAACTGTCTGGAATCAACACTGTGAGTTACTGAGAGAGAGGGAACAACTGTCTGGAATCAACACTGAGTTACTGAGAGAGAGAGGGAACAACTGTCTGGAATCAACACTGTGAGTTACTGAGAAAGAGAGAGAACAACTGTCTGGAATCAACACTGAGTTACTGAGAGAGAGGGAACAACTGTCTGGAATCAACACTGAGTTATTGAGAGATAGGGAACAACTGTCTGGAATCAACACTGTGAGTTACTGAGAGAGATGGAACAACTGTCTGGAATCAACACTGTGAGTTACTGAGAAAGAGGGAACAACTGTCTGGAATAAACAATGTGAGTTACTGAGAGAGAGGGAACAACTGTCTGGAATCAACACTGTGAGTTACTGAGAGAGAGGGAACAACTGTCTGGAATCAATAATGTGAGTTACTGAGAGAGAGAGAACAACTGTCTGGAATTAATAATGTGAGTTAATGAGAGAGAGAGAGGGAACAACTGTCTGGAATCAACACTGTGAGTTACTGAGCTAGAGGGAACAACTGTCTGGAATCAACACTGTGAGTTACTGAGAGAGAGGGAACAAATGTTTGGAATCAACACTGTGAGTTACTGAGAGAGAGGGAACAACTGTTTGGAATTAATAATGTGAGTTACTGAGAGAGAGAGAGAACAACTGTCTGGAATCAACACTGTGAATTACTTAGAGAGAGGGAACAACTGTCTGGAATCAACACTGTGAGTTACTGAGAGAGAGATAACAACTGTCTGGAATCAATGATGTGAGTTACTGGGAGAGAGAGAGAACAACTATCTGGAATCAACACTGTGAGTTACTGAGAGAGAGGGAACAACTGTCTGGAATCAACACTGTGAGTTACTGAGAGAGAGAGAGAACAACTGTCTGGAATCAACACTGTGAGTTACTGAGCTAGAGGGAACAACTGTCTGGAATCAACACTGAGTTACTGAGAGAGAGGGAACAACTGTCTGGAATCAACACTGTGAGTTACTGAGAGAGAGGGAACAACTATCTGGAATCAACACTGAGTTACTGAGAGAGAGGGAACAACTGTCTGGAATCAACACTGAGTTATTGAGAGATAGGGAACAACTGTCTGGAATCAACACTGTGAGTTACTGAGAGAGAGGGAACAACTGTCTGGAATCAACACTGAGTTACTGAGAGAGAGATGGAATAACTGTCTGGAATCAACACTGTGAGTTACTGAGAAAGAGGGAACAACTGTCTGGAATAAACAATGTGAGTTACTGAGAGAGAGGGAACAACTGTCTGGAATCAACACTGTGAGTTACTGAGAGAGAGGGAACAACTGTCTGGAATCAATAATGTGAGTTACTGAGAGAGAGAGAACAACTGTCTGGAATTAATAATGTGAGTTAATGAGAGAGAGATAACAACTGTCTGGATTCAATGATGTGAGTTACTGGGAGAGAGAGAGAACAACTATCTGGAATCAACACTGTGAGTTACTGAGAGAGAGGGAACAACTGTCTGGAATCAACACTGTGAGTTACTGAGAGAGAGAGAGAACAACTGTCTGGAATCAACACTGTGAGTTACTGAGCTAGAGGGAACAACTGTCTGGAATCAACACTGAGTTACTGAGAGAGAGGGAACAACTGTCTGGAATCAACACTGTGAGTTACTGAGAGAGAGAGGGAACAACTGTCTGGAATCAACACTGTGAGTTACTGAGAGAGAGGGAACAACTGTCTGGAATCAACACTGAGTTACTGAGAGAGAGGGAACAACTGTCTGGAATCAACACTGAGTTATTGAGAGATAGGGAACAACTGTCTGGAATCAACACTGTGAGTTACTGAGAGAGAGGGAACAACTGTCTGGAACCAACACTGAGTTACTGAGAGAGAGAGGGAACAACTGTCTGGAATCAACACTGTGAGATACTGAGAGAGAGGGAACAACTGTTTGGAATCAACACTGTGAGTTACTGCGAGAGAGGGAACAACTGTCTGGAATCAACACTGTGAGTAACTGAGAGAGAGGGAACAACTGTCTGGAATCAACGCTGTGAGTTACTGAGAGAGAGGGAACAACTGTCTGGAATCAACACTGTGAGTCACTGAGAGAGAGGGAACAACTGTCTGGAATCAACTCTGTAGGTTACTGAGAGAGAGAGGGAACAACTGTCTGGAATCAACTCTGTGAGTTACTGAGAGAGAGAGGGAACAACTGTTTGGAATCAACACTGTGAGTTACTGAGAGAGAGAGAACAACTGTCTGGAATCAACACTGAGTTACTGAGAGAGAGGGAACAACTGTCTGGAATCAACACTGAGTTATTGAGAGATAGGGAACAACTGTCTGGAATCAACACTGTGAGTTACTGAGAGAGAGGGAACAACTGTCTGGAATCAACACTGAGTTACTGAGAGAGAGATGGAACAACTGTCTGGAATCAACACTGTGAGTTACTGAGAAAGAGGGAACAACTGTCTGGAATAAACAATGTGAGTTACTGAGAGAGAGAGAACAAATGTCTGGAATCAACACTGTGAGTTACTGATAGAGAGGGAACAACTGTCTGGAATCAATAATGTGAGTTACTGAGAGAGAGAGAACAAATGTCTGGAATTAATAATGTGAGTTAATGAGAGAGAGAGAGGGAACAACTGTCTGGAATCAACACTGTGAGTTACTGAGCTAGAGGGAACAACTGTCTGGAATCAACACTGTGAGTTACTGAGAGAGAGGGAACAACTGTTTGGAATCAACACTGTGAGTTACTGAGAGAGAGAGAGAACAACTGTCTGGAATCAACACTGTGAATTACTGAGAGAGAGGGAACAACTGTCTGAAATCAACACTGTGAGTTACTGAGAGAGAGGGAACAACTGTCTGGAATCAATGATGTGAGTTACTGGGAGAGAGAGAGAGAACAACTGTCTGGAATCAACACTGTGAGTTACTGAGCTAGAGGGAACAACTGTCTGGAATCAACACTGTGAGTTACTGAGAGAGAGAGAGAACAACTGTCTGGAATCAACACTGTGAATTACTGAGAGAGAGGGAACAACTGTCTGGAATCAACACTGTGAGTTACTGAGCTAGAGGGAACAACTGTCTGGAATCAACACTGAGTTACTGAGAGAGAGGGAACAACTGTCTGGAATCAACTCTGTGAGTTACTGAGAGAGAGAGGGAACAACTGTCTGGAATCAACACTGTGAGTTACTGAGAGAGAGGGAACAACTGTCTGGAATCAACACTGAGTTACTGAGAGAGAGGGAACAACTGTCTGGAATCAACACTGTGAGTTACTGAGAGAGAGAGAGAACAACTGTCTGGAATCAACACTGTGAATTACTGAGAGAGAGAGGGATCAACTGTCTGGAATCAACACTGTGAGTTACTGAGAGAGAGGGAACAACTGTCTGGAATCAATGATGTGAGTTACTGGGAGAGAGAGAGAACAACTGTCTGGAATCAACACTGTGAGTTACTGAGAGAGAGGGAACAACTGTCTGGAATCAACACTGTGAGTTACTGAGAGAGAGAGAGAACAACTGTCTGGAATCAACACTGTGAGTTACTGAGAGAGAGGGAACAACTGTCTGGAATCAACACTGAGTTACTGAGAGAGAGGGAACAACTGTCTGGAATCAACACTGAGTTATTGAGAGATAGGGAACAACTGTCTGGAATCAACACTGTGAGTTACTGAGAGAGAGGGAACAACTGTCTGGAATCAACACTGAGTTACTGAGAGAGAGAGGGAACAACTGTCTGGAATCAACACTGTGAGTTACTGAGAAAGAGGGAACAACTGTCTGGAATAAACAATGTGAGTTACTGAGAGAGAGGGAACAACTGTCTGGAATCAACACTGTGAGTTACTGAGAGAGAGAGAACAACTGTCTGGAATGAATAATGTGAGTTAATGAGAGAGAGAGAGGGAACAACTGTCTGGAATCAACACTGTGAGTTACTGAGCTAGAGGGAACAACTGTCTGGAATCAACACTGTGAGTTACTGAGAGAGAGGGAACAACTGTCTGGAATCAACACTGTGAGTTACTGAGAGAGAGAGAGAACAACTGTCTGGAATCAACACTGTGAATTACTGAGAGAGAGGGAACAACTGTCTGGAATCAATACTGTGAGTTACTGAGAGAGAGATAACAACTGTCTGGAATCAATGATGTGAGTTACTGGGAGAGAGAGAGAACAACTATCTGGAATCAACACTGTGAGTTACTGAGAGAGAGGGAACAACTGTCTGGAATCAACACTGTGAGTTACTGAGAGAGAGAGAGAACAACTGTCTGGAATCAACACTGTGAATTACTGAGAGAGAGGGAACAACTGTCTGGAATCAACACTGAGTTATTGAGAGATAGGTAACAACTGTCTGGAATAAACACTGTGAGTTACTGAGAGAGAGAGGGAACAACTGTCTGGAATCAACAATGTGAGTTACTGAGAGAGAGGGAACAACTGTCTGGAATCAACACTGAGTTACTGAGAGAGAGGGAACAACTGTCTGGAATCAACACTGAGTTATTGAGAGATAGGGAACAACTGTCTGGAATCAACACTGTGAGTTACTGAGAGAGAGGGAACAACTGTCTGGAATCAACACTGAGTTACTGAGAGAGAGAGGGAACAACTGTCTGGAATCAACACTGTGAGTTACTAAGAGAGAGGGAACAACTGTCTGGAATCAACACTGTGAGATACTGAGAGAGAGGGAACAACTGTTTGGAATCAACACTGAGTTATTGAGAGATAGGGAACAACTGTCTGGAATCAACACTGTGAGTTACTGAGAGAGAGGGAACAACTGTCTGGAATCAACACTGAGTTACTGAGAGAGAGAGGGAACAACTGTCTGGAATCAACACTGTGAGTTACTGAGAAAGAGGGAACAACTGTCTGGAATAAACAATGTGAGTTACTGAGAGAGAGGGAACAACTGTCTGGAATCAACACTGTGAGTTACTGAGAGAGAGAGAACAACTGTCTGGAATGAATAATGTGAGTTAATGAGAGAGAGAGAGGGAACAACTGTCTGGAATCAACACTGTGAGTTACTGAGCTAGAGGGAACAACTGTCTGGAATCAACACTGTGAGTTACTGAGAGAGAGGGAACAACTGTCTGGAATCAACACTGTGAGTTACTGAGAGAGAGAGAGAACAACTGTCTGGAATCAACACTGTGAATTACTGAGAGAGAGGGAACAACTGTCTGGAATCAATACTGTGAGTTACTGAGAGAGAGATAACAACTGTCTGGAATCAATGATGTGAGTTACTGGGAGAGAGAGAGAACAACTATCTGGAATCAACACTGTGAGTTACTGAGAGAGAGGGAACAACTGTCTGGAATCAACACTGTGAGTTACTGAGAGAGAGAGAGAACAACTGTCTGGAATCAACACTGTGAATTACTGAGAGAGAGGGAACAACTGTCTGGAATCAACACTGAGTTATTGAGAGATAGGTAACAACTGTCTGGAATAAACACTGTGAGTTACTGAGAGAGAGAGGGAACAACTGTCTGGAATCAACAATGTGAGTTACTGAGAGAGAGGGAACAACTGTCTGGAATCAACACTGTGAGTTACTGAGAGAGAGGGAACAACTGTCTGGAATCAACACTGAGTTATTGAGAGATAGGGAACAACTGTCTGGAATCAACACTGTGAGTTACTGAGAGAGAGGGAACAACTGTCTGGAATCAACACTGAGTTACTGAGAGAGAGAGGGAACAACTGTCTGGAATCAACACTGTGAGTTACTAAGAGAGAGGGAACAACTGTCTGGAATCAACACTGTGAGATACTGAGAGAGAGGGAACAACTGTTTGGAATCAACACTGTGAGTTACTGCGAGAGAGGGAACAACTGTCTGGAATCAACACTGTGAGTTACTGAGAGAGAGCGAACAACTGTCTGGAATCAACGCTGTGAGTTACTGAGAGAGAGGGAACAAATGTCTGGAATCAACACTGTGAGTCACTGAGAGAGAGGGAACAACTGTCTGGAATCAACTCTGTGAGTTACTGAGAGAGAGAGGGAACAACTGTCTGGAATCAACTCTGTGAGTTACTGAGAGAGAGGGAACAACTGTTTGGAATCAACACTGTGAGTTACTGCGAGAGAGGGAACAACTGTCTGGAATCAACACTGTGAGTTACTGAGAGAGAGCGAACAACTGTCTGGAATCAACGCTGTGAGTTACTGAGAGAGAGGGAACAAATGTCTGGAATCAACACTGTGAGTCACTGAGAGAGAGGGAACAACTGTCTGGAATCAACTCTGTGAGTTACTGAGAGAGAGAGGCAACAACTGTCTGGAATCAACTCTGTGAGTTACTGAGAGAGAGAGGGAACAACTGTTTGGAATCAACACTGTGAGTTACTGAGAGAGAGAGAACAACTGTCTGGAATCAACACTGAGTTACTGAGAGAGAGGGAACAACTGTCTGGAATCAACACTGAGTTATTGAGAGAGAGGGAACAACTGTCTGGAATCAACATTGAGTTACTGAGAGAGAGATGGAACAACTGTCTGGAATCAACACTGAGTTATTGAGAGATAGGGAACAACTGTCTGGAATCAACACTGTGAGTTACTGAGAGAGAGGGAACAACTGTCTGGAATCAACACTGAGTTACTGAGAGAGAGAGGGAACAACTGTCTGGAATCAACACTGTGAGTTACTGAGAAAGAGGGAACAACTGTCTGGAATAAACAATGTGAGTTACTGAGAGAGAGGGAACAACTGTCTGGAATCAACACTGTGAGTTACTGAGAGAGAGAGAACAACTGTCTGGAATGAATAATGTGAGTTAATGAGAGAGAGAGAGGGAACAACTGTCTGGAATCAACACTGTGAGTTACTGAGCTAGAGGGAACAACTGTCTGGAATCAACACTGTGAGTTACTGAGAGAGAGGGAACAACTGTCTGGAATCAACACTGTGAGTTACTGAGAGAGAGAGAGAACAACTGTCTGGAATCAACACTGTGAATTACTGAGAGAGAGGGAACAACTGTCTGGAATCAATACTGTGAGTTACTGAGAGAGAGATAACAACTGTCTGGAATCAATGATGTGAGTTACTGGGAGAGAGAGAGAACAACTATCTGGAATCAACACTGTGAGTTACTGAGAGAGAGGGAACAACTGTCTGGAATCAACACTGTGAGTTACTGAGAGAGAGAGAGAACAACTGTCTGGAATCAACACTGTGAATTACTGAGAGAGAGGGAACAACTGTCTGGAATCAACACTGAGTTATTGAGAGATAGGTAACAACTGTCTGGAATAAACACTGTGAGTTACTGAGAGAGAGAGGGAACAACTGTCTGGAATCAACAATGTGAGTTACTGAGAGAGAGGGAACAACTGTCTGGAATCAACACTGAGTTACTGAGAGAGAGGGAACAACTGTCTGGAATCAACACTGAGTTATTGAGAGATAGGGAACAACTGTCTGGAATCAACACTGTGAGTTACTGAGAGAGAGGGAACAACTGTCTGGAATCAACACTGAGTTACTGAGAGAGAGAGGGAACAACTGTCTGGAATCAACACTGTGAGTTACTAAGAGAGAGGGAACAACTGTCTGGAATCAACACTGTGAGATACTGAGAGAGAGGGAACAACTGTTTGGAATCAACACTGTGAGTTACTGCGAGAGAGGGAACAACTGTCTGGAATCAACACTGTGAGTTACTGAGAGAGAGCGAACAACTGTCTGGAATCAACGCTGTGAGTTACTGAGAGAGAGGGAACAAATGTCTGGAATCAACACTGTGAGTCACTGAGAGAGAGGGAACAACTGTCTGGAATCAACTCTGTGAGTTACTGAGAGAGAGAGGGAACAACTGTCTGGAATCAACTCTGTGAGTTACTGAGAGAGAGGGAACAACTGTTTGGAATCAACACTGTGAGTTACTGCGAGAGAGGGAACAACTGTCTGGAATCAACACTGTGAGTTACTGAGAGAGAGCGAACAACTGTCTGGAATCAACGCTGTGAGTTACTGAGAGAGAGGGAACAAATGTCTGGAATCAACACTGTGAGTCACTGAGAGAGAGGGAACAACTGTCTGGAATCAACTCTGTGAGTTACTGAGAGAGAGAGGCAACAACTGTCTGGAATCAACTCTGTGAGTTACTGAGAGAGAGAGGGAACAACTGTTTGGAATCAACACTGTGAGTTACTGAGAGAGAGAGAACAACTGTCTGGAATCAACACTGAGTTACTGAGAGAGAGGGAACAACTGTCTGGAATCAACACTGAGTTATTGAGAGAGAGGGAACAACTGTCTGGAATCAACATTGAGTTACTGAGAGAGAGATGGAACAACTGTCTGGAATCAACACTGTGAGTTACTGAGAAAGAGGGAACAACTGTCTGGAATAAACAATGTGAGTTACTGAGAGAGAGGGAACAACTGTCTGGAATCAACACTGTGAGTTACTGATAGAGAGGGAACAAATGTCTGGAATCAATAATGTGAGTTACTGAGAGAGAGAGAACAACTGTCTGGAATTAATAATGTGAGTTACTGAGCTAGAGGGAACAACTGTCTGGAATCAACACTGTGAGTTACTGAGAGAGAGAGAGAACAACTGTCTGGAATCAACACTGTGAATTACTGAGAGAGAGGGAACAACTGTCTGGAATCAACACTGTGAGTTACTGAGAGAGAGGGAACAACTGTCTGGAATCAATGATGTGAGTTACTGGGAGAGAGAGAGAACAACTGTCTGGAATCAACACTGTGAGTTACTGAGAGAGAGGGAACAACTGTCTGGAATCAACACTGTGAGTTACTGAGAGAGAGAGAGAACAACTGTCTGGAATCAACACTGTGAATTACTGAGAGAGAGGGAACAACTGTCTGGAATCAACACTGTGAGTTACTGAGAGAGAGGGAACAACTGTCTGGAATCAACACTGTGAGTTACTGAGAGAGAGGGAACAACTGTCTGGAATCAACACTGAGTTACTGAGAGAGACGGAACAACTGTCTGGAATCAACACTGAGTTATTGAGAGATAGGGAACAACTGTCTGGAATCAACACTGAGTTACTGAGAAAGAGAGGGAACAACTGTCTGGAATCAACACTGTGAGTTACTGAGAGAGAGGGAACAACTGTCTGGAATCAACACTGTGAGATACTGAGAGAGAGGGAGCAACTGTTTGGAATCAACACTGTGAGTTACTGCGAGAGAGGGAACAACTGTCTGGAATCAACACTGTGAGTTACTGAGAGAGAGGGAACAACTGGCTGGAATCAACGCTGTGAGTTACTGAGAGAGAGGGAACAACTGTCTGGAATCAGCACTGTGAGTCACTGAGAGAGAGAGAACAACTGTCTGGAATCAACTCTGTGAGTTACTGAGAGAGAGAGGGAACAACTGTCTGGAATCAACTCTGTGAGTTACTGAGAGAGAGAGGGAAAAACTGTCTGGTTTCAACACTGAGTTACTGAGAGAGAGGGAACAACTGTCTGGAATCAAGACGGAGTTATTGAGAGATAGGGAACAACTGTCTGGAATCAACACTGTGAGTTACTGAGAGAGAGGGAACAACTGTCTGGATTAAATGATGTGAGTTACTGAGAGAGAGGGAACAACTGTCTGGAATCAACGCTGTGAGTTACTGAGAGAGAGGGAACAACTGTCTGGAATCAACACTGTGAGTCACTGAGAGAGAGAGAACAACTGTCTGGAATCAACTCTGTGAGTTACTGAGAGAGAGAGGGAACAACTGTCTGGAATCAACTCTGTGAGTTACTGAGAGAGAGAGGGAACAACTGTCTGGAATCAACACGGAGTTATTGAGAGATAGGGAACAACTGTCTGGAATCAACACTGTGAGTTACTGAGAGAGAGGGAACAACTGTCTGGAATCAACACTGAGTTACTGAGAGAGAGGGAACAAATGTCTGGAATTAATAATGTGAGTTACTGAGAGAGAGAGAGGGAACAACTGTCTGGAATCAACACTGTGAGTCACTGAGCTAGAGGTAACAACTGTCTGGAATCAACACTGTGAGTTACTGAGAGAGAGGGAACAACTGTCTGGAATCAACACTGTGAGTTACTGAGAGAGAGAGAGAACAACTGTCTGGAATCAACACTGTGAATTACTGAGAGAGAGGGAACAACTGTCTGGAATCAACACTGTGAGTTACTGAGAGAGAGGGAACAACTGTCTGGAATCAATGATGTGAGTTACTGGGAGAGAGAGAGAACAACTGTCTGGAATCAACACTGTGAGTTACTGAGAGAGAGGGAACAACTGTCTGGAATCAACACTGTGAGTTACTGAGAGAGAGAGAAAACAACTGTCTGGAATCAACACTGTGAATTACTGAGAGAGAGGGAACAACTGTCTGGAATCAACACTGTGAGTTACTGAGAGAGAGAGGGAACAACTGTCTGGAATCAACACTGTGAGTTACTGAGAGAGAGGGAACAACTGTCTGGAATCAACACTGTGAGACACAGAGAGAGAGGGAACAACTGTTTGGAATCAACACTGTGAGTTACTGCGAGAGAGGGAACAACTGTCTGGAATCAACACTGTGAGTTAATGAGAGAGAGGGAACAACTGTCTGGAATCAACACTGTGAGTTACTGAGAAAGAGGGAACAACTGTCTGGAATCAACACTGTGAGTCAGTGAGAGAGAGAGAACAACTGTCTGGAATCAACTCTGTGAGTTACTGAGAGAGAGAGGGAACAACTGTCTGGAATCAACTCTGTGAGTTACTGAGAGAGAGAGGGATCAACTGTCTGGAATCAACACTGTGAGTTACTGAGAGAGAGAGAGAACAACTGTCTGGAATCAACACTGAGTTACTGAGAGAGAGGGAACAACTGTCTGGAATCAACACTGTGAGTTACTGAGAGAGATGGAACAACTGTCTGGAATCAACACTGTGAGTTACTGAGAAAGAGGGAACAACTGTCTGGAATAAACAATGTGAGTTACTGAGAGAGAGGGAACAACTGTCTGGAATCAACACTGTGAGTTACTGAGAGAGAGGGAACAACTGTCTGGAATCAATAATGTGAGTTACTGAGAGAGAGAGAACAACTGTCTGGAATTAATAATGTGAGTTAATGAGAGAGAGAGAGGGAACAACTGTCTGGAATCAACACTGTGAGTTACTGAGCTAGAGGGAACAACTGTCTGGAATCAACACTGTGAGTTACTGAGAGAGAGGGAACAAATGTTTGGAATCAACACTGTGAGTTACTGAGAGAGAGAGAGAACAACTGTCTGGAATCAACACTGTGAATTACTGAGAGAGAGGGAACAACTGTCTGGAATCAACACTGTGAGTTACTGAGAGAGAGATAACAACTGTCTGGAATCAATGATGTGAGTTACTGGGAGAGAGAACAACTGTCTGGAATCAACACTGTGAGTTACTGAGAGAGAGGGAACAACTGTCTGGAATCAACACTGTGAGTTACTGAGAGAGAGAGAGAACAACTGTCTGGAATCAACACTGTGAATTACTGAGAGAGAGGGAACAACTGTCTGGAATCAACACTGTGAGTTACTGAGCTAGAGGGAACAACTGTCTGGAATCAACACTGAGTTACTGAGAGAGAGGGAACAACTGTCTGGAATCAACTCTGTGAGTTACTGAGAGAGAGGGAACAACTGTCTGGAATCAACACTGTGAGTTACTGAGAGAGAGGGAACAACTGTCTGGAATAAACACTGAGTTACTGAGAGAGAGGGAACAACTGTCTGGAATCAACACTGAGTTATTGAGAGATAGGGAACAACTGTCTGGAATCAACACTGTGAGTTACTGAGAGAGAGGGAACAACTGTCTGGAATCAACACTGAGTTACTGAGAGAGAGGGAACAACTGTCTGGAATCAACACTGTGAGATACTAAGAGAGAGGGAACAACTGTCTGGAATCAACACTGTGGGATACTGAGAGAGAGGGAACAACTGTTTGGAATCAACACTGTGAGTTACTGCGAGAGAGGGAACAACTGTCTGGAATCAACACTGTGAGTTACTGAGAGAGAGGGAACAACTGTCTGGAATCAACACTGAGTTACTGAGAGAGAGAAGGAACAACTGTCTGGAATCAACACTGTGAGATACAGAGAGAGAGGGAACAACTGTTTGGGATCAACACTGTGAGTTACTGCGAGAGAGGGAACAACTGTCTGGAATCAACACTGTGAGTTACTGAGAGAGAGGGAACAACTGTCTGGAATCAACGCTGTGAGTTACTGAGAGAGAGGGAACAACTGTCTGGAATCAACACTGTGAGTTACTGAGAGAGAGAGAACAACTGTCTGGAATCAACTCTGTGAGTTACTGAGAGAGAGAGGGAACAACTGTCTGGAATCAACTCTGTGAGTTACTGAGAGAGAGAGGGAACAACTGTCTGGAATCAACACTGTGAGTTACTGAGAGAGAGAGAGAACAACTGTCTGGAATCAACACTGTGAGTTACTGAGAGAGAGGGAACAACTGTCTGGAATCAACACTGAGTTATTGAGAGATAGGGAACAACTGTCTGGAATCAACACTGTGAGTTACTGAGAGAGAGAGGGAACAACTGTCTGGAATCAACACTGTGAGTTACTGAGAGAGAGAGAGAACAACTGTCTGGAATCAACACTGAGTTACTGAGAGAGAGGGAACAACTGTCTGGAATCAACACTGAGTTATTGAGAGATAGGGAACAACTGTCTGGAATCAACACTGTGAGTTACTGCGAGAGAGGGAACAACTGTCTGGAATCAACACTGTGAGTTACTGAGAGAGAGGGAACAACTGTCTGCAATCAACGCTGTGAGTTACTGAGAGAGAGGGAACAACTGTCTGGAATCAACACTGTGAGTTACTGAGAGAGAGAGAACAACTGTCTGGAATCAACTCTGTGAGTTACTGAGAGAGAGAGGGAACAACTGTCTGGAATCAACTCTGTGAGTTACTGAGAGAGAGAGGGAACAACTGTCTGGAATCAACACTGTGAGTTACTGAGAGAGAGAGAGAACAACTGTCTGGAATCAACACTGAGTTACTGAGAGAGAGGGAACAACTGTCTGGAATCAACACTGAGTTATTGAGAGATAGGGAACAACTGTCTGGAATCAACACTGTGAGTTACTGAGAGAGATGGAACAACTGTCTGGAATCAACACTGTGAGTTACTGAGAAAGAGAGAGAACAACTGTCTGGAATCAACACTGAGTTACTGAGAGAGAGGGAACAACTGTCTGGAATCAACACTGAGTTATTGAGAGATAGGGAAGAACTGTCTGGAATCAACACTGTGAGTTACTGAGAGAGATGGAACAACTGTCTGGAATCAACACTGTGAGTTACTGAGAAAGAGGGAACAACTGTCTGGAATAAACAATGTGAGTTACTGAGAGAGAGGGAACAACTGTCTGGAATCAACACTGTGAGTTACTGAGAGAGAGGGAACAACTGTCTGGAATCAATAATGTGAGTTACTGAGAGAGAGAGAACAACTGTCTGGAATTAATAATGTGAGTTAATGAGAGAGAGAGAGGGAACAACTGTCTGGAATCAACACTGTGAGTTACTGAGCTAGAGGGAACAACTGTCTGGAATCAACACTGTGAGTTACTGAGAGAGAGGGAACAAATGTTTGGAATCAACACTGTGAGTTACTGAGAGAGAGAGAGAACAACTGTCTGGAATCAACACTGTGAATTACTGAGAGAAAGGGAACAACTGTCTGGAATCAACACTGTGAGTTACTGAGCTAGAGGGAACAACTGTCTGGAATCAACACTGAGTTACTGAGAGAGAGGGAACAACTGTCTGGAATCAACTCTGTGAGTTACTGAGAGAGAGGGAACAACTGTCTGGAATCAACACTGTGAGTTACTGAGAGAGAGGGAACAACTGTCTGGAATCAACACTGAGTTACTGAGAGAGAGAAGGAACAACTGTCTGGAATCAACACTGTGAGATACAGAGAGAGAGGGAACAACTGTTTGGGATCAACACTGTGAGTTACTGCGAGAGAGGGAACAACTGTCTGGAATCAACACTGTGAGTTACTGAGAGAGAGGGAACAACTGTCTGGAATCAACGCTGTGAGTTACTGAGAGAGAGGGAACAACTGTCTGGAATCAACACTGTGAGTTACTGAGAGAGAGAGAACAACTGTCTGGAATCAACTCTGTGAGTTACTGAGAGAGAGAGGGAACAACTGTCTGGAATCAACTCTGTGAGTTACTGAGAGAGAGAGGGAACAACTGTCTGGAATCAACACTGTGAGTTACTGAGAGAGAGAGAGAACAACTGTCTGGAATCAACACTGTGAGTTACTGAGAGAGAGGGAACAACTGTCTGGAATCAACACTGAGTTATTGAGAGATAGGGAACAACTGTCTGGAATCAACACTGTGAGTTACTGAGAGAGAGAGGGAACAACTGTCTGGAATCAACACTGTGAGTTACTGAGAGAGAGAGAGAACAACTGTCTGGAATCAACACTGAGTTACTGAGAGAGAGGGAACAACTGTCTGGAATCAACACTGAGTTATTGAGAGATAGGGAACAACTGTCTGGAATCAACACTGTGAGTTACTGCGAGAGAGGGAACAACTGTCTGGAATCAACACTGTGAGTTACTGAGAGAGAGGGAACAACTGTCTGCAATCAACGCTGTGAGTTACTGAGAGAGAGGGAACAACTGTCTGGAATCAACACTGTGAGTTACTGAGAGAGAGAGAACAACTGTCTGGAATCAACTCTGTGAGTTACTGAGAGAGAGAGGGAACAACTGTCTGGAATCAACTCTGTGAGTTACTGAGAGAGAGAGGGAACAACTGTCTGGAATCAACACTGTGAGTTACTGAGAGAGAGAGAGAACAACTGTCTGGAATCAACACTGAGTTACTGAGAGAGAGGGAACAACTGTCTGGAATCAACACTGAGTTATTGAGAGATAGGGAACAACTGTCTGGAATCAACACTGTGAGTTACTGAGAGAGATGGAACAACTGTCTGGAATCAACACTGTGAGTTACTGAGAAAGAGAGAGAACAACTGTCTGGAATCAACACTGAGTTACTGAGAGAGAGGGAACAACTGTCTGGAATCAACACTGAGTTATTGAGAGATAGGGAAGAACTGTCTGGAATCAACACTGTGAGTTACTGAGAGAGATGGAACAACTGTCTGGAATCAACACTGTGAGTTACTGAGAAAGAGGGAACAACTGTCTGGAATAAACAATGTGAGTTACTGAGAGAGAGGGAACAACTGTCTGGAATCAACACTGTGAGTTACTGAGAGAGAGGGAACAACTGTCTGGAATCAATAATGTGAGTTACTGAGAGAGAGAGAACAACTGTCTGGAATTAATAATGTGAGTTAATGAGAGAGAGAGAGGGAACAACTGTCTGGAATCAACACTGTGAGTTACTGAGCTAGAGGGAACAACTGTCTGGAATCAACACTGTGAGTTACTGAGAGAGAGGGAACAAATGTTTGGAATCAACACTGTGAGTTACTGAGAGAGAGAGAGAACAACTGTCTGGAATCAACACTGTGAATTACTGAGAGAAAGGGAACAACTGTCTGGAATCAACACTGTGAGTTACTGAGCTAGAGGGAACAACTGTCTGGAATCAACACTGAGTTACTGAGAGAGAGGGAACAACTGTCTGGAATCAACTCTGTGAGTTACTGAGAGAGAGGGAACAACTGTCTGGAATCAACACTGTGAGTTACTGAGAGAGAGAGGGAACAACTGTCTGGAATCAACACTGAGTTACTGAGAGAGAGGGAACAACTGTCTGGAATCAACACTGAGTTATTGAGAGATAGGGAACAACTGTCTGGAATCAACACTGTGAGTTACTGAGAGAGAGGGAACAACTGTCTGGAATCAACACTGAGTTACTGAGAGAGAGAGGGAACAACTGTCTGGAATCAACACTGTGAGTTACTGAGAAAGAGAGAGAACAACTGTCTGGAATCAACACTGAGTTACTGAGAGAGAGGGAACAACTGTCTGGAATCAACACTGAGTTATTGAGAGATAGGGAACAACTGTCTGGAATCAACACTGTGAGTTACTGAGAGAGATGGAACAACTGTCTGGAATCAACACTGTGAGTTACTGAGAAAGAGGGAACAACTGTCTGGAATAAACAATGTGAGTTACTGAGAGAGAGGGAACAACTGTCTGGAATCAACACTGTGAGTTACTGAGAGAGAGGGAACAACTGTCTGGAATCAATAATGTGAGTTACTGAGAGAGAGAGAACAACTGTCTGGAATTAATAATGTGAGTTAATGAGAGAGAGAGAGGGAACACCTGTCTGGAATCAACACTGTGAGTTACTGAGCTAGAGGGAACAACTGTCTGGAATCAACACTGTGAGTTACTGAGAGAGAGGGAACAAATGTTTGGAATCAACACTGTGAGTTACTGAGAGAGAGAGAGAACAACTGTCTGGAATCAACACTGTGAATTACTGAGAGAAAGGGAACAACTGTCTGGAATCAACACTGTGAGTTACTGAGCTAGAGGGAACAACTGTCTGGAATCAACACTGAGTTACTGAGAGAGAGGGAACAACTGTCTGGAATCAACTCTGTGAGTTACTGAGAGAGAGGGAACAACTGTCTGGAATCAACACTGTGAGTTACTGAGAGAGAGGGAACAACTGTCTGGAATCAATGATGTGAGTTACTGGGAGAGAGAGAGAACAACTGTCTGGAATCAACACTGTGAGTTACTGAGAGAGAGGGAACAACTGTCTGGAATCAACACTGTGAGTTACTGAGAGAGAGGGAACAAATGTTTGGAATCAACACTGTGAGTTACTGAGAGAGAGAGAGAACAACTGTCTGGAATCAACACTGTGAATTACTGAGAGAAAGGGAACAACTGTCTGGAATCAACACTGTGAGTTACTGAGCTAGAGGGAACAACTGTCTGGAATCAACACTGAGTTACTGAGAGAGAGGGAACAACTGTCTGGAATCAACTCTGTGAGTTACTGAGAGAGAGGGAACAACTGTCTGGAATCAACACTGTGAGTTACTGAGAGAGAGGGAACAACTGTCTGGAATCAATGATGTGAGTTACTGGGAGAGAGAGAGAACAACTGTCTGGAATCAACACTGTGAGTTACTGAGAGAGAGGGAACAACTGTCTGGAATCAACACTGTGAGTTACTGAGAAAGAGAGAGAACAACTGTCTGGAATCAACACTGAGTTACTGAGAGAGAGGGAACAACTGTCTGGAATCAACACTGAGTTATTGAGAGATAGGGAACAACTGTCTGGAATCAACACTGTGAGTTACTGAGAGAGATGGAACAACTGTCTGGAATCAATAATGTGAGTTACTGAGAAAGAGGGAACAACTGTCTGGAATAAACAATGTGAGTTACTGAGAGAGAGGGAACAACTGTCTGGAATCAACACTGTGAGTTACTGAGAGAGAGGGAACAACTGTCTGGAATCAATAATGTGAGTTACTGAGAGAGAGAGAACAACTGTCTGGAATTAATAATGTGAGTTAATGAGAGAGAGAGAGGGAACAACTGTCTGGAATCAACACTGTGAGTTACTGAGCTAGAGGGAACAACTGTCTGGAATCAACACTGTGAGTTACTGAGAGAGAGGGAACAAATGTTTGGAATCAACACTGTGAGTTACTGAGAGAGAGAGAGAACAACTGTCTGGAATCAACACTGTGAATTACTGAGAGAAAGGGAACAACTGTCTGGAATCAACACTGTGAGTTACTGAGCTAGAGGGAACAACTGTCTGGAATCAACACTGAGTTACTGAGAGAGAGGGAACAACTGTCTGGAATCAACTCTGTGAGTTAATTGAGAGAGAGGGAACAACTGTCTGGAATCAACACTGTGAGTTACTGAGAGAGAGGGAACAACTGTCTGGAATCAATGATGTGAGTTACTGGGAGAGAGAGAGAACAACTGTCTGGAATCAACACTGTGAGTTACTGAGAGAGAGGGAACAACTGTCTGGAATCAACACTGTGAGTTACTGAGAGAGAGAGAAAACAACTGTCTGGAATCAACACTGTGAATTACTGAGAGAGAGGGAACAACTGTCTGGAATCAACACTGTGAGTTACTGAGAGAGAGAGGGAACAACTGTCTGGAATCAACACTGTGAGTTACTGAGAGAGAGGGAACAACTGTCTGGAATCAACACTGTGAGACACAGAGAGAGAGGGAACAACTGTTTGGAATCAACACTGTGAGTTACTGCGAGAGAGGGAACAACTGTCTGGAATCAACACTGTGAGTTAATGAGAGAGAGGGAACAACTGTCTGGAATCAACACTGTGAGTTACTGAGAGAGAGAGAGAACAACTGTCTGGAATCAACACTGAGTTACTGAGAGAGAGGGAACAACTGTCTGGAATCAACACTGAGTTATTGAGAGATAGGGAACAACTGTCTGGAATCAACACTGTGAGTTACTGAGAGAGATGGAACAACTGTCTGGAATCAACACTGTGAGTTACTGAGAAAGAGGGAACAACTGTCTGGAATAAACAATGTGAGTTACTGAGAGAGAGGGAACAACTGTCTGGAATCAACACTGTGAGTTACTGAGAGAGAGGGAACAACTGTCTGGAATCAATAATGTGAGTTACTGAGAGAGAGAGAACAACTGTCTGGAATTAATAATGTGAGTTAATGAGAGAGAGAGAGGGAACAACTGTCTGGAATCAACACTGTGAGTTACTGAGAGAGAGGGAACAAATGTTTGGAATCAACACTGTGAGTTACTGAGAGAGAGAGAGAACAACTGTCTGGAATCAACACTGTGAATTACTGAGAGAGAGGGAACAACTGTCTGGAATCAACACTGTGAGTTACTGAGAGAGAGATAACAACTGTCTGGAATCAATGATGTGAGTTACTGGGAGAGAGAGAGAACAACTGTCTGGAATCAACACTGTGAGTTACTGAGAGAGAGGGAACAACTGTCTGGAATCAACACTGTGAGTTACTGAGAGAGAGAGAGAACAACTGTCTGGAATCAACACTGTGAATTACTGAGAGAGAGGGAACAACTGTCTGGAATCAACACTGTGAGTTACTGAGCTAGAGGGAACAACTGTCTGGAATCAACACTGAGTTACTGAGAGAGAGGGAACAACTGTCTGGAATCAACTCTGTGAGTTACTGAGAGAGAGGGAACAACTGTCTGGAATCAACACTGTGAGTTACTGAGAGAGAGGGAACAACTGTCTGGAATAAACACTGAGTTACTGAGAGAGAGGGAACAACTGTCTGGAATCAACACTGAGTTATTGAGAGATAGGGAACAACTGTCTGGAATCAACACTGTGAGTTACTGAGAGAGAGGGAACAACTGTCTGGAATCAACACTGAGTTACTGAGAGAGAGGGAACAACTGTCTGGAATCAACACTGTGAGTTACTAAGAGAGAGGGAACAACTGTCTGGAATCAACACTGTGGGATACTGAGAGAGAGGGAACAACTGTTTGGAATCAACACTGTGAGTTACTGCGAGAGAGGGAACAACTGTCTGGAATCAACACTGTGAGTTACTGAGAGAGAGGGAACAACTGTCTGGAATCAACACTGTGTTATTGAGAGATAGGGAACAACTGTCTGGAATCAACACTGTGAGTTACTGAGAGAGAGGGAACAACTGTCTGGAATCAACACTGAGTTACTGAGAGAGAGAGGGAACAACTGTCTGGAATCAACACTGTGAGTTACTAAGAGAGAGGGAACAACTGTCTGGAATCAACACTGTGAGATACTGAGAGAGAGGGAACAACTGTTTGGAATCAACACTGTGAGTTACTGCGAGAGAGGGAACAACTGTCTGGAATCAACACTGTGAGTTACTGAGAGAGAGGGAACAACTGTCTGGAATCAACGCTGTGAGTTACTGAGAGAGAGGGAACAACTGTCTGGAATCAACACTGAGTTACTGAGAGAGAGAAGGAACAACTGTCTGGAATCAACACTGTGAGATACAGAGAGAGAGGGAACAACTGTTTGGGATCAACACTGTGAGTTACTGCGAGAGAGGGAACAACTGTCTGGAATCAACACTGTGAGTTACTGAGAGAGAGGGAACAACTGTCTGGAATCAACGCTGTGAGTTACTGAGAGAGAGGGAACAACTGTCTGGAATCAACACTGTGAGTTACTGAGAGAGAGAGAACAACTGTCTGGAATCAACTCTGTGAGTTACTGAGAGAGAGAGGGAACAACTGTCTGGAATCAACTCTGTGAGTTACTGAGAGAGAGAGGGAACAACTGTCTGGAATCAACACTGTGAGTTACTGAGAGAGAGAGAGAACAACTGTCTGGAATCAACACTGAGTTACTGAGAGAGAGGGAACAACTGTCTGGAATCAACACTGAGTTATTGAGAGATAGGGAACAACTGTCTGGAATCAACACTGTGAGTTACTGAGAGAGAGAGGGAACAACTGTCTGGAATCAACACTGTGAGTTACTGAGAGAGAGAGAGAACAACTGTCTGGAATCAACACTGAGTTACTGAGAGAGAGGGAACAACTGTCTGGAATCAACACTGAGTTATTGAGAGATAGGGAACAACTGTCTGGAATCAACACTGTGAGTTACTGCGAGAGAGGGAACAACTGTCTGGAATCAACACTGTGAGTTACTGAGAGAGAGGGAACAACTGTCTGCAATCAACGCTGTGAGTTACTGAGAGAGAGGGAACAACTGTCTGGAATCAACACTGTGAGTTACTGAGAGAGAGAGAACAACTGTCTAGAATCAACTCTGTGAGTTACTGAGAGAGAGAGGGAACAACTGTCTGGAATCAACTCTGTGAGTTACTGAGAGAGAGAGGGAACAACTGTCTGGAATCAACACTGTGAGTTACTGAGAGAGAGAGAGAACAACTGTCTGGAATCAACACTGAGTTACTGAGAGAGAGGGAACAACTGTCTGGAATCAACACTGAGTTATTGAGAGATAGGGAACAACTGTCTGGAATCAACACTGTGAGTTACTGAGAGAGAGAGGGAACAACTGTCTGGAATCAACACTGTGAGTTACTGAGAGAGAGAGAGAACAACTGTCTGGAATCAACACTGAGTTACTGAGAGAGAGGGAACAACTGTCTGGAATCAACACTGAGTTATTGAGAGATAGGGAACAACTGTCTGGAATCAACACTGTGAGTTACTGAGAGAGATGGAACAACTGTCTGGAATCAACACTGTGAGTTACTGAGAAAGAGAGAGAACAACTGTCTGGAATCAACACTGAGTTACTGAGAGAGAGGGAACAACTGTCTGGAATCAACACTGAGTTATTGAGAGATAGGGAACAACTGTCTGGAATCAACACTGTGAGTTACTGAGAGAGATGGAACAACTGTCTGGAATCAACACTGTGAGTTACTGAGAAAGAGGGAACAACTGTCTGGAATAAACAATGTGAGTTACTGAGAGAGAGGGAACAACTGTCTGGAATCAACACTGTGAGTTACTGAGAGAGAGGGAACAACTGTCTGGAATCAATAATGTGAGTTACTGAGAGAGAGAGAACAACTGTCTGGAATTAATAATGTGAGTTAATGAGAGAGAGAGAGGTAACAACTGTCTGGAATCAACACTGTGAGTTACTGAGCTAGAGGGAACAACTGTCTGGAATCAACACTGTGAGTTACTGAGAGAGAGGGAACAAATGTTTGGAATCAACACTGTGAGTTACTGAGAGAGAGAGAGAACAACTGTCTGGAATCAACACTGTGAATTACTGAGAGAAAGGGAACAACTGTCTGGAATCAACACTGTGAGTTACTGAGCTAGAGGGAACAACTGTCTGGAATCAACACTGAGTTACTGAGAGAGAGGGAACAACTGTCTGGAATCAACTCTGTGAGTTACTGAGAGAGAGGGAACAACTGTCTGGAATCAACACTGTGAGTTACTGAGAGAGAGGGAACAACTGTCTGGAATCAACACTGAGTTACTGAGAGAGAGGGAACAACTGTCTGGAATCAACACTGAGTTATTGAGAGATAGGGAACAACTGTCTGGAATCAACACTGTGAGTTACTGAGAGAGAGGGAACAACTGTCTGGAATCAACACTGAGTTACTGAGAGAGAGAGGGAACAACTGTCTGGAATCAACACTGTGAGTTACTGAGAAAGAGAGAGAACAACTGTCTGGAATCAACACTGAGTTACTGAGAGAGAGGGAACAACTGTCTGGAATCAACACTGAGTTATTGAGAGATAGGGAACAACTGTCTGGAATCAACACTGTGAGTTACTGAGAGAGATGGAACAACTGTCTGGAATCAACACTGTGAGTTACTGAGAAAGAGGGAACAACTGTCTGGAATAAACAATGTGAGTTACTGAGAGAGAGGGAACAACTGTCTGGAATCAACACTGTGAGTTACTGAGAGAGAGGGAACAACTGTCTGGAATCAATAATGTGAGTTACTGAGAGAGAGAGAACAACTGTCTGGAATTAATAATGTGAGTTAATGAGAGAGAGAGAGGGAACAACTGTCTGGAATCAACACTGTGAGTTACTGAGCTAGAGGGAACAACTGTCTGGAATCAACACTGTGAGTTACTGAGAGAGAGGGAACAAATGTTTGGAATCAACACTGTGAGTTACTGAGAGAGAGAGAGAACAACTGTCTGGAATCAACACTGTGAATTACTGAGAGAAAGGGAACAACTGTCTGGAATCAACACTGTGAGTTACTGAGCTTGAGGGAACAACTGTCTGGAATCAACACTGAGTTACTGAGAGAGAGGGAACAACTGTCTGGAATCAACTCTGTGAGTTACTGAGAGAGAGGGAACAACTGTCTGGAATCAACACTGTGAGTTACTGAGAGAGAGGGAACAACTGTCTGGAATCAACACTGAGTTACTGAGAGAGAGGGAACAACTGTCTGGAATCAACACTGAGTTATTGAGAGATAGGGAACAACTGTCTGGAATCAACACTGTGAGTTACTGAGAGAGAGGGAACAACTGTCTGGAATCAACACTGTGAGATACAGAGAGAGAGGGAACAACTGTTTGGAATCAACACTGTGAGTTACTGCGAGAGAGGGAACAACTGTCTGGAATCAACACTGTGAGTTACTGAGAGAGAGGGAACAACTGTCTGGAATCAACGCTGTGAGTTACTGAGAGAGAGGGAACAACTGTCTGGAATCAACACTGAGTTACTGAGAGAGAGAGGGAACAACTGTCTGGAATCAACACTGTGAGTTACTGAGAGAGAGGGAACAACTGTCTGGAATCAACACTGTGAGATACAGAGAGAGAGGGAACAACTGTTTGGAATCAACACTGTGAGTTACTGCGAGAGAGGGAACAACTGTCTGGAATCAACACTGTGAGTTACTGAGAGAGAGGGAACAACTGTCTGGAATCAACGCTGTGAGTTACTGAGAGAGAGGGAACAACTGTCTGGAATCAACACTTTGAGTCAGTGAGAGAGAGAGAACAACTGTCTGGAATCAACTCTGTGAGTTACTGAGAGAGAGAGGGAACAACTGTCTGGAATCAACTCTGTGAGTTACTGAGAGAGAGAGAGGGAACAACTGTCTGGAATCAACACTGTGAGTTACTGAGAGAGAGAGAGAACAACTGTCTGTAATCAACACTGAGTTACTGAGAGAGAGGGAACAACTGTCTGGAATCAACACTGAGTTATTGAGAGATAGGGAACAACTGTCTGGAATCAACACTGTGAGTTACTGAGAGAGATGGAACAACTGTCTGGAATCAACACTGTGAGTTACTGAGAAAGAGGGAACAACTGTCTGGAATAAACAATGTGAGTTACTGAGAGAGAGGGAACAACTGTCTGGAATCAACACTGTGAGTTACTGAGAGAGAGGGAACAACTGTCTGGAATCAATAATGTGAGTTACTGAGAGAGAGAGAACAACTGTCTGGAATTAATAATGTGAGTTAATGAGAGAGAGAGAGGGAACAACGTTCTGGAATCAACACTGTGAGTTACTGAGCTAGAGGGAACAACTGTCTGGAATCAACACTGTGAGTTACTGAGAGAGAGGGAACAAATGTTTGGAATCAACACTGTGAGTTACTGAGAGAGAGAGAGAACAACTGTCTGGAATCAACACTGTGAATTACTGAGAGAGATGGAACAACTGTCTGGAATCAACACTGTGAGTTACTGAGAAAGAGGGAACAACTGTCTGGAATAAACAATGTGAGTTACTGAGAGAGAGGGAACAACTGTCTGGAATCAACACTGTGAGTTACTGAGAGAGAGGGAACAACTGTCTGGAATCAATAATGTGAGTTACTGAGAGAGAGAGAACAACTGTCTGGAATTAATAATGTGAGTTAATGAGAGAGAGAGAGGGAACAACTGTCTGGAATCAACACTGTGAGTTACTGAGCTAGAGGGAACAACTGTCTGGAATCAACACTGTGAGTTACTGAGAGAGAGGGAACAAATGTTTGGAATCAACACTGTGAGTTACTGAGAGAGAGAGAGAACAACTGTCTGGAATCAACACTGTGAATTACTAAGAGAAAGGGAACAACTGTCTGGAATCAACACTGTGAGTTACTGAGCTTGAGGGAACAACTGTCTGGAATCAACACTGAGTTACTGAGAGAGAGGGAACAACTGTCTGGAATCAACTCTGTGAGTTACTGAGAGAGAGGGAACAACTGTCTGGAATCAACACTGTGAGTTACTGAGAGAGAGGGAACAACTGTCTGGAATCAACACTGAGTTACTGAGAGAGAGGGAACAACTGTCTGGAATCAACACTGAGTTATTGAGAGATAGGGAACAACTGTCTGGAATCAACACTGTGAGTTACTGAGAGAGAGGGAACAACTGTCTGGAATCAACACTGAGTTACTGAGAGAGAGAGGGAACAACTGTCTGGAATCAACACTGTGAGTTACTGAGAGAGAGGGAACAACTGTCTGGAATCAACGCTGTGAGTTACTGAGAGAGAGGGAACAACTGTCTGGAATCAACACTGAGTTACTGAGAGAGAGAGGGAACAACTGTCTGGAATCAACACTGTGAGTTACTGAGAGAGAGGGAACAACTGTCTGGAATCAACACTGTGAGATACAGAGAGAGAGGGAACAACTGTTTGGAATCAACACTGTGAGTTACTGCGAGAGAGGGAACAACTGTCTGGAATCAACACTGTGAGTTACTGAGAGAGAGGGAACAACTGTCTGGAATCAACGCTGTGAGTTACTGAGAGAGAGGGAACAACTGTCTGGAATCAACACTTTGAGTCAGTGAGAGAGAGAGAACAACTGTCTGGAATCAACACTGTGAGTTACTGAGAGAGAGAGGGAACAACTGTCTGGAATCAACTCTGTGAGTTACTGAGAGAGAGAGAGGGAACAACTGTCTGGAATCAACACTGTGAGTTACTGAGAGAGAGAGAGAACAACTGTCTGGAATCAACACTGAGTTACTGAGAGAGAGGGAACAACTGTCTGGAATCAACACTGAGTTATTGAGAGATAGGGAACAACTGTCTGGAATCAACACTGTGAGTTACTGAGAGAGATGGAACAACTGTCTGGAATCAACACTGTGAGTTACTGAGAAAGAGGGAACAACTGTCTGGAATAAACAATGTGAGTTACTGAGAGAGAGGGAACAACTGTCTGGAATCAACACTGTGAGTTACTGAGAGAGAGGGAACAACTGTCTGGAATCAATAATGTGAGTTACTGAGAGAGAGAGAACAACTGTCTGGAATTAATAATGTGAGTTAATGAGAGAGAGAGAGGGAACAACGTTCTGGAATCAACACTGTGAGTTACTGAGCTAGAGGGAACAACTGTCTGGAATCAACACTGTGAGTTACTGAGAGAGAGGGAACAAATGTTTGGAATCAACACTGTGAGTTACTGAGAGAGAGAGAGAACAACTGTCTGGAATCAACACTGTGAATTACTGAGAGAGAGGGAACAACTGTCTGGAATCAACACTGTGAGTTACTGAGAGAGAGATAACAACTGTCTGGAATCAATGATGTGAGTTACTGGGAGAGAGAGAGAACAACTGTCTGGAATCAACACTGTGAGTTACTGAGAGAGAGGGAACAACTGTCTGGAATCAACACTGTGAGTTACTGAGAGAGAGAGAGAACAACTGTCTGGAATCAACACTGTGAATTACTGAGAGAGAGGGAACAACTGTCTGGAATCAACACTGTGAGTTACTGAGCTAGAGGGAACAACTGTCTGGAATCAACACTGAGTTACTGAGAGAGAGGGAACAACTGTCTGGAATCAACTCTGTGAGTTACTGAGAGAGAGGGAACAACTGTCTGGAATCAACACTGTGAGTTACTGAGAGAGAGGGAACAACTGTCTGGAATCAACACTGAGTTACTGAGAGAGAGGGAACAACTGTCTGGAATCAACACTGAGTTACTGAGAGAGAGGGAACAACTGTCTGGAATCAACACTGTGAGTTACTGAGAGAGAGGGAACAACTGTCTGGAATCAACACTGAGTTACTGAGAGAGAGAGGGAACAACTGTCTGGAATCAACACTGTGAGTTACTAAGAGAGAGGGAACAACTGTCTGGAATCAACACTGTGAGATACTGAGAGAGAGGGAACAACTGTTTGGAATCAACACTGTGAGTTACTGCGAGAGAGGGAACAACTGTCTGGAATCAACACTGTGAGTTACTGAGAGAGAGGGAACAACTGTCTGGAATCAACGCTGTGAGTTACTGAGAGAGAGGGAACAACTGTCTGGAATCAACACTGAGTTACTGAGAGAGAGAGGGAACAACTATCTGGAATCAACACTGTGAGTTACTGAGAGAGAGGGAACAACTGTCTGGAATTAACACTGTGAGATACAGAGAGAGAGGGAACAACTGTTTGGAATCAACACTGTGAGTTACTGCGAGAGAGGGAACAACTGTCTGGAATCAACACTGTGAGTTACTGAGAGAGAGGGAACAACTGTCTGGAATCAACGCTGTGAGTTACTGAGAGAGAGGGAACAACTGTCTGGAATCAACACTGTGAGTCAGTGAGAGAGAGAGAACAACTGTCTGGAATCAACTCTGTGAGTTACTGAGAGAGAGAGGGAACAACTGTCTGGAATCAACTCTGTGAGTTACTGAGAGAGAGAGGGAACAACTGTCTGGAATCAGCACTGTGAGTTACTGAGAGAGAGAGAGAACAACTGTCTGGAATCAACACTGAGTTACTGAGAGAGAGGGAACAACTGTCTGGAATCAACACTGAGTTATTGAGAGATAGGGAACAACTGTCTGGAATCAACACTGTGAGTTACTGAGAGAGATGGAAAAACTGTCTGGAATCAACACTGTGAGTTACTGAGAAAGAGGGAACAACTGTCTGGAATAAACAATGTGAGTTACTGAGAGAGAGGGAACAACTGTCTGGAATCAACACTGAGTTACTGAGAGAGAGGGAACAACTGTCTGGAATCAATAATGTGAGTTACTGAGAGAGAGAGAACAACTGTCTGGAATTAATAATGTGAGTTAATGAGAGAGAGAGAGGGAACAACTGTCTGGAATCAACACTGTGAGTTACTGAGCTAGAGGGAACAACTGTCTGGAATCAACACTGTGAGTTACTGAGAGAGAGGGAACAAATGTTTGGAATCAACACTGTGAGTTACTGAGAGAGAGAGAGAACAACTGTCTGGAATCAACACTGTGAATTACTGAGAGAGAGGGAACAACTGTCTGGAATCAACACTGTGAGTTACTGAGAGAGAGATAACAACTGTCTGGAATCAATGATGTGAGTTACTGGGAGAGAGAGAGAACAACTGTCTGGAATCAACACTGTGAGTTACTGAGAGAGAGGGAACAACTGTCTGGAATCAACACTGTGAGTTACTGAGAGAGAGAGAGAACAACTGTCTGGAATCAACACTGTGAATTACTGAGAGAGAGGGAACAACTGTTTGGAATCAACACTGTGAGTTACTGAGCTAGAGGGAACAACTGTCTGGAATCAACACTGAGTTACTGAGAGAGAGGGAACAACTGTCTGGAATCAACTCTGTGAGTTACTGAGAGAGAGGGAACAACTGTCTGGAATCAACACTGTGAGTTACTGAGAGAGAGGGAACAACTGTCTGGAATCAACACTGAGTTACTGAGAGAGAGGGAACAACTGTCTGGAATCAACACTGAGTTATTGAGAGATAGGGAACAACTGTCTGGAATCAACACTGTGAGTTACTGAGAGAGAGGGAACAACTGTCTGGAATCAACACTGAGTTACTGAGAGAGAGAGGGAACAACTGTCTGGAATCAACACTGTGAGATACTAAGAGAGAGGGAACAACTGTCTGGAATCAACACTGTGAGATACTGAGAGAGAGGGAACAACTGTTTGGAATCAACACTGTGAGTTACTGCGAGAGAGGGAACAACTGTCTGGAATCAACACTGTGAGTTACTGAGAGAGAGGGAACAACTGTCTGGAATCAACGCTGTGAGTTACTGAGAGAGAGGGAACAACTGTCTGGAATCAACACTGTCAGTCACTGAGAGAGAGAGAACAACTGTCTGGAATCAACTCTGTGAGTTACTGAGAGAGAGAGGGAACAACTGTCTGGAATCAACTTTGTGAGTTACTGAGAGAGAGAGGGAACAACTGTCTGGAATCAACACTGTGAGTTACTGAGAGAGAGAGATCAACTGTCTGGAATCAACACTGAGTTATTGAGAGATAGGGAACAACTGTCTGGAATCAACACTGTGAGTTACTGAGAGAGAGGGAACAACTGTCTGGAATCAACACTGAGTTACTGAGAGAGAGGGAACAAATGTCTGGAATTAATAATGTGAGTTACCGAGAGAGAGAGAGGGAACAACTGTCTGGAATCAACACTGTGAGTTACTGAGAGAGAGGGAACAACTGTCTGGAATCAACACTGTGAGGTACTGAGAGAGAGAGGGAGAGAGAGAACAACTGTCTGGAATCAACACTGTGAGGTACTGAGAGAGAGGGGGAGAGAGAGAACAACTGTCTGGAATCAACGCTGAGTTACTGAGAGAGAGAGAACAACTGTCTGGAATCAACACTGTGAGTTCCTGAGAGAGAGAGGGAACAACTGTCTGGAATCAACACTGTGTGTTACTGAGAGAGAGAGAAAAACTGTCTGGAATCAACACTGTGAGTTACTGAGAGATAGGGAACAACTGTCTGGAATCAACACTGTGAGTTACTGAGAGAGAGAGAACAACTGTCTGGAATCAACACTGTGAGTTCCTGAGAGAGAGAGGGAACAACTGTCTGGAATCAACACTGTGTGTTACTGAGAGAGAGAGAACAACTGTCTGGAATCAACACTGTGAGTTACAGAGAGAGAGTGAACAACTGTCTGGAATCAACACTGTGAGTTATTGAGAGAGAGAGAGAACAACTGTCTGGAAACAACACTCTGAGCTACTGAGAGAGAGAGGGAACAACTGTCTGGAATCAACACTTTGAGTTACTGAGAGAGAGGGAACAACTGTCTGGAATCAACACTGTGAGTTACTGAGAGAGAGGGAACAACTGTCTGGAATCAACACTGAGTTACTGAGAGAGAGAGGGAACAACTGTCTGGAATCAACACTGTGAGTTACTGAGAGAGAGGGAACAACTGTCTGGAATCAACACTGTGAGGTACTGAGAGAGAGGGAACAACTGTCTGGAATCAACACTGTGAGGTACTGAGAGGGAACAACTGTCTGGAATCAACACTGAGTTACTGAGAGAGAGAGGGAACAACTGTCTGGAAACAAAACTGAGTTACTGAGAGAGAGAGGGAACAACTGTCTGGAATCAACACTGTGAGTTATTGAGAGAGAGGGAACAACTGTCTGGAATCAACACTGTGAGTTACTGAGAGAGAGGGAACAACTGTCTGGAATCAACACTGTGAGGTACTGAGAGAGAGGGAACAACTGTCTGGAATCAACACTGAGTTACTGAGAGAGAGAGGGAACAACTGTCTGGAATCAACACTGTGAGTTACTGAGAGAGAGGGAACAACTGTCTGGAATCAACACTCTGAGCTACTGAGAGAGAGGGAACAACTGTCTGGAATCAACACTGATTTACTGAGAGAGAGAGGGAACAACTGTCTGGAATCAACACTGTGAGTTACTGAGAGAGAGGGAACAACTGTCTGGAATCAACACTGTGAGGTACTGAGAGAGAGGGCGAGAGAGAGAACAACTGTCTGGAATCAACGCTGTGAGGTACTGAGAGAGAGGGGGAGAGAAAGAACAACTGTCTGGAATCAACGCTGTGAGGTACTGAGAGAGAGGGGGAGAGAGAGAACAACTGTCTGAAATCAACACTGTGAGTTACTGAGAGAGAGGGAACAACTGTCTGGAATCAACACTGTGAGGTACTGAGAGAGAGAGGGAACAACTGTCTGGAATCAACACTGTGAGTTACTGAGAGATAGGGAACAACTGTCTGGAATCAACACTGTGAGTTACTGAGAGAGAGGGAACAACTGTCTGGAATCAACACTGATTTACTGAGAGAGAGAGGGAACATCTGTCTGGAATCAACACTGTGAGTTACTGAGAGAGAGGGAACAACTGTCTGGAATCAACACTGTGAGTTACTGAGAGAGAGAGAGAACAATTGTCTGGAATCAACACTGTGAGGTACAGAGAGAGAGGGGGAGAGAGAGAACAACTGTCTGGAATCAACACTGTGAGTTAATGAGAGAGAGAGCTAACAACTGTCTGGAATCAACACTGAGTTATTGATAGAGAGGGAACAGCTGTCTGGAATCAACACTGAGTTACTGAGAGAGAGAGAACAACTGTCTGGAATCAACACTGTGAGTTACTGAGAGAGACGGAACAACTGTCTGGAATCAACACTGAGTTACTGAGAGATAGGGAACAACTGTCTGGAATCAACACTGCGAGTTACTGAGAGAGAGAGGGAACAACTGTTTGGAATCAACACTGTGAGTTACTGAGAGAGAGAGAACAACTGTCTGGAATCAACACTGAGTTACTGAGAGAGAGAGAACAACTGTCTGGAATCAACACTGAGTTAATGAGAGAGAGAGGGAACAACAGTCTTGAATCAACACTGTGAGTTACTGAGAGAGAGGGAACAACTGTCTGGAATCAACACTGTGAGTTACTGAGAGAGAGGGAAAAACTGTCTGGAATCAACGCTGTGAGTTACTGAGAGAGAGGGAACAACTGTCTGGAATCAACGCTGTGAGTTACTGAGAGAGAGGGAACAACTGTCTGGAATCAACACTGTGAGTTACTGAGAGAGAGAGGGAACAACTGTCTGGAATCAACACTGTGAGTTACTGAGAGAGAGGGTGAGAGAGAGAACAACTGTCTTGAATCAACACTGTGAGTTACTGAGAGAGAGGGCGAGAGAGAGAACAACTGTCTTGAATCAACACTGTGAGTTACTGAGAGAGATGGCGAGAGAGAGAACAACTGTCTTGAATCAACACTGTGAGTTATTGAGAGAGAGGGAACAACTGTCTGGAATCAACACTGTGAGTTACTGAGAGAGAGGGAACAACTGTCTGGAATCAACGCTGTGAGTTACTGAGAGAGAGGGAACAACTGTCTGGAATCAACGCTGTGAGTTACTGAGAGAGAGGGAACAACTGTCTGAAATCAGCACTGAGTTACTGAGAGAGAGAGGGAACAACTGTCTGGAATCAACACTGAGTTAATGAGAGATAAGGAACAACTGTCTGGAATCAACACTGTGAGTTACTGAGAGAGAGGGAACAACTGTCTGGAATCAACACTGTGAGTTACTGAGAGAGAGGGAACAACTGTCGGGAATCAACGCTGTGAGTTACTGAGAGAGAGGGAACAACTGTCTGGAATCAACACTGTGAGTTACTGAGAGAGAGAGAAAACAACTGTCTGGAATCAACACTGTGAGTTACTGAGAGAAAGGGAACAACTGTCTGGAATCAACACTGTGAGTTATTGATAGAGAGAGAGAACAACTGTCTGGAATCAACACTGTGAGTTACTGAGAGAGAGAGGGAACAACTGTCTGGAATCAACACTGTGAGTTACTGAGAGAGAGGGCGAGAGAGAGAACAACTGTCTTGAATCAACACTGTGAGTTACTGAGAGAGAGGGCGAGAGAGAGAACAACTGTCTTGAATCAACACTGTGAGATACTGAGAGAGAGGGCGAGAGAGAGAACAACTGTCTTGAATCAACACTGTGAGTTACTGAGAGAGAGGGCGAGAGAGAGAACAACTGTCTTGAATCAACACTGTGAGTTACTGAGAGAGAGGGAACAACTGTCTGGAATCAACACTGTGAGTTACTGAGAGAGAGGGAACAACTGTCTGGAATCAACGCTGTGAGTTACTGAGAGAGAGGGAACAACTGTCTGGAATCAACGCTGTGAGTTACTGAGAGAGAGGGAACAACTGTCTGAAATCAGCACTGAGTTACTGAGAGAGAGGGAACAACTGTCTGGAATCAGCACTGAGTTACTGAGAGATAGGGAACAACTGTCTGGAATCAACACTGTGAGTTACTGAGAGAGAGGGAACAACTGTCTGGAATCAACACTGTGAGTTACTGAGAGAGAGGGAACAACTGTCTGGAATCAACGCTGTGAGTTACTGAGAGAGAGGGAACAACTGTCTGGAATCAACACTGTGAGTTACTGAGAGAGAGAGAGAACAACTGTCTGGAATCAACACTGTGAGTTACTGAGAGAAAGGGAACAACTGTCTGGAATCAACACTGTGAGTTATTGATAGAGAGAGGGAACAACAGTCTTGAATCAACACTGTGAGTTACTGAGAGAGAGGGAACAACTGTCTGGAATCAACACTGTGAGTTACTGAGAGAGAGAGGGAAAAACTGTCTGGAATCAACACTGTGAGTTACTGAGAAAAAGGGAACAACTGTCTGGAATCAACACTGTGAGTTATTGATAGAGAGAGAGAACAACTGTCTGGAATCAACACTGTGAGTTACTGAGAGAGATGGAACAACTGTCTGGAATCAACACTGTGAGTTACTGAGAAAGAGGGAACAACTGTCTGGAATAAACAATGTGAGTTACTGAGAGAGAGGGAACAACTGTCTGGAATCAACACTGTGAGTTACTGAGAGAGAGGGAACAACTGTCTGGAATCAATAATGTGAGTTACTGAGAGAGAGAGAACAACTGTCTGGAATTAATAATGTGAGTTAATGAGAGAGAGAGAGGTAACAACTGTCTGGAATCAACACTGTGAGTTACTGAGCTAGAGGGAACAACTGTCTGGAATCAACACTGTGAGTTACTGAGAGAGAGGGAACAAATGTTTGGAATCAACACTGTGAGTTACTGAGAGAGAGAGAGAACAACTGTCTGGAATCAACACTGTGAATTACTGAGAGAAAGGGAACAACTGTCTGGAATCAACACTGTGAGTTACTGAGCTAGAGGGAACAACTGTCTGGAATCAACACTGAGTTACTGAGAGAGAGGGAACAACTGTCTGGAATCAACTCTGTGAGTTACTGAGAGAGAGGGAACAACTGTCTGGAATCAACACTGTGAGTTACTGAGAGAGAGGGAACAACTGTCTGGAATCAACACTGAGTTACTGAGAGAGAGGGAACAACTGTCTGGAATCAACACTGAGTTATTGAGAGATAGGGAACAACTGTCTGGAATCAACACTGTGAGTTACTGAGAGAGAGGGAACAACTGTCTGGAATCAACACTGAGTTACTGAGAGAGAGAGGGAACAACTGTCTGGAATCAACACTGTGAGTTACTGAGAAAGAGAGAGAACAACTGTCTGGAATCAACACTGAGTTACTGAGAGAGAGGGAACAACTGTCTGGAATCAACACTGAGTTATTGAGAGATAGGGAACAACTGTCTGGAATCAACACTGTGAGTTACTGAGAGAGATGGAACAACTGTCTGGAAACAACACTGTGAGTTACTGAGAAAGAGGGAACAACTGTCTGGAATAAACAATGTGAGTTACTGAGAGAGAGGGAACAACTGTCTGGAATCAACACTGTGAGTTACTGAGAGAGAGGGAACAACTGTCTGGAATCAATAATGTGAGTTACTGAGAGAGAGAGAACAACTGTCTGGAATTAATAATGTGAGTTAATGAGAGAGAGAGAGGGAACAACTGTCTGGAATCAACACTGTGAGTTACTGAGCTAGAGGGAACAACTGTCTGGAATCAACACTGTGAGTTACTGAGAGAGAGGGAACAAATGTTTGGAATCAACACTGTGAGTTACTGAGAGAGAGAGAGAACAACTGTCTGGAATCAACACTGTGAATTACTGAGAGAAAGGGAACAACTGTCTGGAATCAACACTGTGAGTTACTGAGCTTGAGGGAACAACTGTCTGGAATCAACACTGAGTTACTGAGAGAGAGGGAACAACTGTCTGGAATCAACTCTGTGAGTTACTGAGAGAGAGGGAACAACTGTCTGGAATCAACACTGTGAGTTACTGAGAGAGAGGGAACAACTGTCTGGAATCAACACTGAGTTACTGAGAGAGAGGGAACAACTGTCTGGAATCAACACTGAGTTATTGAGAGATAGGGAACAACTGTCTGGAATCAACACTGTGAGTTACTGAGAGAGAGGGAACAACTGTCTGGAATCAACACTGTGAGATACAGAGAGAGAGGGAACAACTGTTTGGAATCAACACTGTGAGTTACTGCGAGAGAGGGAACAACTGTCTGGAATCAACACTGTGAGTTACTGAGAGAGAGGGAACAACTGTCTGGAATCAACGCTGTGAGTTACTGAGAGAGAGGGAACAACTGTCTGGAATCAACACTGAGTTACTGAGAGAGAGAGGGAACAACTGTCTGGAATCAACACTGTGAGTTACTGAGAGAGAGGGAACAACTGTCTGGAATCAACACTGTGAGATACAGAGAGAGAGGGAACAACTGTTTGGAATCAACACTGTGAGTTACTGCGAGAGAGGGAACAACTGTCTGGAATCAACACTGTGAGTTACTGAGAGAGAGGGAACAACTGTCTGGAATCAACGCTGTGAGTTACTGAGAGAGAGGGAACAACTGTCTGGAATCAACACTTTGAGTCAGTGAGAGAGAGAGAACAACTGTCTGGAATCAACTCTGTGAGTTACTGAGAGAGAGAGGGAACAACTGTCTGGAATCAACTCTGTGAGTTACTGAGAGAGAGAGAGGGAACAACTGTCTGGAATCAACACTGTGAGTTACTGAGAGAGAGAGAGAACAACTGTCTGTAATCAACACTGAGTTACTGAGAGAGAGGGAACAACTGTCTGGAATCAACACTGAGTTATTGAGAGATAGGGAACAACTGTCTGGAATCAACACTGTGAGTTACTGAGAGAGATGGAACAACTGTCTGGAATCAACACTGTGAGTTACTGAGAAAGAGGGAACAACTGTCTGGAATAAACAATGTGAGTTACTGAGAGAGAGGGAACAACTGTCTGGAATCAACACTGTGAGTTACTGAGAGAGAGGGAACAACTGTCTGGAATCAATAATGTGAGTTACTGAGAGAGAGAGAACAACTGTCTGGAATTAATAATGTGAGTTAATGAGAGAGAGAGAGGGAACAACGTTCTGGAATCAACACTGTGAGTTACTGAGAGAGAGGGAACAACTGTCTGAAATCAGCACTGAGTTACTGAGAGAGAGGGAACAACTGTCTGGAATCAGCACTGAGTTACTGAGAGATAGGGAACAACTGTCTGGAATCAACACTGTGAGTTACTGAGAGAGAGGGAACAACTGTCTGGAATCAACACTGTGAGTTACTGAGAGAGAGGGAACAACTGTCTGGAATCAACGCTGTGAGTTACTGAGAGAGAGGGAACAACTGTCTGGAATCAACACTGTGAGTTACTGAGAGAGAGAGAGAACAACTGTCTGGAATCAACACTGTGAGTTACTGAGAGAAAGGGAACAACTGTCTGGAATCAACACTGTGAGTTATTGATAGAGAGAGGGAACAACAGTCTTGAATCAACACTGTGAGTTACTGAGAGAGAGGGAACAACTGTCTGGAATCAACACTGTGAGTTACTGAGAGAGAGAGGGAAAAACTGTCTGGAATCAACACTGTGAGTTACTGAGAAAAAGGGAACAACTGTCTGGAATCAACACTGTGAGTTATTGATAGAGAGAGAGAACAACTGTCTGGAATCAACACTGTGAGTTACTGAGAGAGATGGAACAACTGTCTGGAATCAACACTGTGAGTTACTGAGAAAGAGGGAACAACTGTCTGGAATAAACAATGTGAGTTACTGAGAGAGAGGGAACAACTGTCTGGAATCAACACTGTGAGTTACTGAGAGAGAGGGAACAACTGTCTGGAATCAATAATGTGAGTTACTGAGAGAGAGAGAACAACTGTCTGGAATTAATAATGTGAGTTAATGAGAGAGAGAGAGGTAACAACTGTCTGGAATCAACACTGTGAGTTACTGAGCTAGAGGGAACAACTGTCTGGAATCAACACTGTGAGTTACTGAGAGAGAGGGAACAAATGTTTGGAATCAACACTGTGAGTTACTGAGAGAGAGAGAGAACAACTGTCTGGAATCAACACTGTGAATTACTGAGAGAAAGGGAACAACTGTCTGGAATCAACACTGTGAGTTACTGAGCTAGAGGGAACAACTGTCTGGAATCAACACTGAGTTACTGAGAGAGAGGGAACAACTGTCTGGAATCAACTCTGTGAGTTACTGAGAGAGAGGGAACAACTGTCTGGAATCAACACTGTGAGTTACTGAGAGAGAGGGAACAACTGTCTGGAATCAACACTGAGTTACTGAGAGAGAGGGAACAACTGTCTGGAATCAACACTGAGTTATTGAGAGATAGGGAACAACTGTCTGGAATCAACACTGTGAGTTACTGAGAGAGAGGGAACAACTGTCTGGAATCAACACTGAGTTACTGAGAGAGAGAGGGAACAACTGTCTGGAATCAACACTGTGAGTTACTGAGAAAGAGAGAGAACAACTGTCTGGAATCAACACTGAGTTACTGAGAGAGAGGGAACAACTGTCTGGAATCAACACTGAGTTATTGAGAGATAGGGAACAACTGTCTGGAATCAACACTGTGAGTTACTGAGAGAGATGGAACAACTGTCTGGAAACAACACTGTGAGTTACTGAGAAAGAGGGAACAACTGTCTGGAATAAACAATGTGAGTTACTGAGAGAGAGGGAACAACTGTCTGGAATCAACACTGTGAGTTACTGAGAGAGAGGGAACAACTGTCTGGAATCAATAATGTGAGTTACTGAGAGAGAGAGAACAACTGTCTGGAATTAATAATGTGAGTTAATGAGAGAGAGAGAGGGAACAACTGTCTGGAATCAACACTGTGAGTTACTGAGCTAGAGGGAACAACTGTCTGGAATCAACACTGTGAGTTACTGAGAGAGAGGGAACAAATGTTTGGAATCAACACTGTGAGTTACTGAGAGAGAGAGAGAACAACTGTCTGGAATCAACACTGTGAATTACTGAGAGAAAGGGAACAACTGTCTGGAATCAACACTGTGAGTTACTGAGCTTGAGGGAACAACTGTCTGGAATCAACACTGAGTTACTGAGAGAGAGGGAACAACTGTCTGGAATCAACTCTGTGAGTTACTGAGAGAGAGGGAACAACTGTCTGGAATCAACACTGTGAGTTACTGAGAGAGAGGGAACAACTGTCTGGAATCAACACTGAGTTACTGAGAGAGAGGGAACAACTGTCTGGAATCAACACTGAGTTATTGAGAGATAGGGAACAACTGTCTGGAATCAACACTGTGAGTTACTGAGAGAGAGGGAACAACTGTCTGGAATCAACACTGTGAGATACAGAGAGAGAGGGAACAACTGTTTGGAATCAACACTGTGAGTTACTGCGAGAGAGGGAACAACTGTCTGGAATCAACACTGTGAGTTACTGAGAGAGAGGGAACAACTGTCTGGAATCAACGCTGTGAGTTACTGAGAGAGAGGGAACAACTGTCTGGAATCAACACTGAGTTACTGAGAGAGAGAGGGAACAACTGTCTGGAATCAACACTGTGAGTTACTGAGAGAGAGGGAACAACTGTCTGGAATCAACACTGTGAGATACAGAGAGAGAGGGAACAACTGTTTGGAATCAACACTGTGAGTTACTGCGAGAGAGGGAACAACTGTCTGGAATCAACACTGTGAGTTACTGAGAGAGAGGGAACAACTGTCTGGAATCAACGCTGTGAGTTACTGAGAGAGAGGGAACAACTGTCTGGAATCAACACTTTGAGTCAGTGAGAGAGAGAGAACAACTGTCTGGAATCAACTCTGTGAGTTACTGAGAGAGAGAGGGAACAACTGTCTGGAATCAACTCTGTGAGTTACTGAGAGAGAGAGAGGGAACAACTGTCTGGAATCAACACTGTGAGTTACTGAGAGAGAGAGAGAACAACTGTCTGTAATCAACACTGAGTTACTGAGAGAGAGGGAACAACTGTCTGGAATCAACACTGAGTTATTGAGAGATAGGGAACAACTGTCTGGAATCAACACTGTGAGTTACTGAGAGAGATGGAACAACTGTCTGGAATCAACACTGTGAGTTACTGAGAAAGAGGGAACAACTGTCTGGAATAAACAATGTGAGTTACTGAGAGAGAGGGAACAACTGTCTGGAATCAACACTGTGAGTTACTGAGAGAGAGGGAACAACTGTCTGGAATCAATAATGTGAGTTACTGAGAGAGAGAGAACAACTGTCTGGAATTAATAATGTGAGTTAATGAGAGAGAGAGAGGGAACAACGTTCTGGAATCAACACTGTGAGTTACTGAGCTAGAGGGAACAACTGTCTGGAATCAACACTGTGAGTTACTGAGAGAGAGGGAACAAATGTTTGGAATCAACACTGTGAGTTACTGAGAGAGAGAGAGAACAACTGTCTGGAATCAACACTGTGAATTACTGAGAGAGATGGAACAACTGTCTGGAATCAACACTGTGAGTTACTGAGAAAGAGGGAACAACTGTCTGGAATAAACAATGTGAGTTACTGAGAGAGAGGGAACAACTGTCTGGAATCAACACTGTGAGTTACTGAGAGAGAGGGAACAACTGTCTGGAATCAATAATGTGAGTTACTAAGAGAGAGAGAACAACTGTCTGGAATTAATAATGTGAGTTAATGAGAGAGAGAGAGGGAACAACTGTCTGGAATCAACACTGTGAGTTACTGAGCTAGAGGGAACAACTGTCTGGAATCAACACTGTGAGTTACTGAGAGAGAGGGAACAAATGTTTGGAATCAACACTGTGAGTTACTGAGAGAGAGAGAGAACAACTGTCTGGAATCAACACTGTGAATTACTAAGAGAAAGGGAACAACTGTCTGGAATCAACACTGTGAGTTACTGAGCTTGAGGGAACAACTGTCTGGAATCAACACTGAGTTACTGAGAGAGAGGGAACAACTGTCTGGAATCAACTCTGTGAGTTACTGAGAGAGAGGGAACAACTGTCTGGAATCAACACTGTGAGTTACTGAGAGAGAGGGAACAACTGTCTGGAATCAACACTGAGTTACTGAGAGAGAGGGAACAACTGTCTGGAATCAACACTGAGTTATTGAGAGATAGGGAACAACTGTCTGGAATCAACACTGTGAGTTACTGAGAGAGAGGGAACAACTGTCTGGAATCAACACTGAGTTACTGAGAGAGAGAGGGAACAACTGTCTGGAATCAACACTGTGAGTTACTGAGAGAGAGGGAACAACTGTCTGGAATCAACGCTGTGAGTTACTGAGAGAGAGGGAACAACTGTCTGGAATCAACACTGAGTTACTGAGAGAGAGAGGGAACAACTGTCTGGAATCAACACTGTGAGTTACTGAGAGAGAGGGAACAACTGTCTGGAATCAACACTGTGAGATACAGAGAGAGAGGGAACAACTGTTTGGAATCAACACTGTGAGTTACTGCGAGAGAGGGAACAACTGTCTGGAATCAACACTGTGAGTTACTGAGAGAGAGGGAACAACTGTCTGGAATCAACGCTGTGAGTTACTGAGAGAGAGGGAACAACTGTCTGGAATCAACACTTTGAGTCAGTGAGAGAGAGAGAACAACTGTCTGGAATCAACACTGTGAGTTACTGAGAGAGAGAGGGAACAACTGTCTGGAATCAACTCTGTGAGTTACTGAGAGAGAGAGAGGGAACAACTGTCTGGAATCAACACTGTGAGTTACTGAGAGAGAGAGAGAACAACTGTCTGGAATCAACACTGAGTTACTGAGAGAGAGGGAACAACTGTCTGGAATCAACACTGAGTTATTGAGAGATAGGGAACAACTGTCTGGAATCAACACTGTGAGTTACTGAGAGAGATGGAACAACTGTCTGGAATCAACACTGTGAGTTACTGAGAAAGAGGGAACAACTGTCTGGAATAAACAATGTGAGTTACTGAGAGAGAGGGAACAACTGTCTGGAATCAACACTGTGAGTTACTGAGAGAGAGGGAACAACTGTCTGGAATCAATAATGTGAGTTACTGAGAGAGAGAGAACAACTGTCTGGAATTAATAATGTGAGTTAATGAGAGAGAGAGAGGGAACAACGTTCTGGAATCAACACTGTGAGTTACTGAGCTAGAGGGAACAACTGTCTGGAATCAACACTGTGAGTTACTGAGAGAGAGGGAACAAATGTTTGGAATCAACACTGTGAGTTACTGAGAGAGAGAGAGAACAACTGTCTGGAATCAACACTGTGAATTACTGAGAGAGAGGGAACAACTGTCTGGAATCAACACTGTGAGTTACTGAGAGAGAGATAACAACTGTCTGGAATCAATGATGTGAGTTACTGGGAGAGAGAGAGAACAACTGTCTGGAATCAACACTGTGAGTTACTGAGAGAGAGGGAACAACTGTCTGGAATCAACACTGTGAGTTACTGAGAGAGAGAGAGAACAACTGTCTGGAATCAACACTGTGAATTACTGAGAGAGAGGGAACAACTGTCTGGAATCAACACTGTGAGTTACTGAGCTAGAGGGAACAACTGTCTGGAATCAACACTGAGTTACTGAGAGAGAGGGAACAACTGTCTGGAATCAACTCTGTGAGTTACTGAGAGAGAGGGAACAACTGTCTGGAATCAACACTGTGAGTTACTGAGAGAGAGGGAACAACTGTCTGGAATCAACACTGAGTTACTGAGAGAGAGGGAACAACTGTCTGGAATCAACACTGAGTTACTGAGAGAGAGGGAACAACTGTCTGGAATCAACACTGTGAGTTACTGAGAGAGAGGGAACAACTGTCTGGAATCAACACTGAGTTACTGAGAGAGAGAGGGAACAACTGTCTGGAATCAACACTGTGAGTTACTAAGAGAGAGGGAACAACTGTCTGGAATCAACACTGTGAGATACTGAGAGAGAGGGAACAACTGTTTGGAATCAACACTGTGAGTTACTGCGAGAGAGGGAACAACTGTCTGGAATCAACACTGTGAGTTACTGAGAGAGAGGGAACAACTGTCTGGAATCAACGCTGTGAGTTACTGAGAGAGAGGGAACAACTGTCTGGAATCAACACTGAGTTACTGAGAGAGAGAGGGAACAACTATCTGGAATCAACACTGTGAGTTACTGAGAGAGAGGGAACAACTGTCTGGAATTAACACTGTGAGATACAGAGAGAGAGGGAACAACTGTTTGGAATCAACACTGTGAGTTACTGCGAGAGAGGGAACAACTGTCTGGAATCAACACTGTGAGTTACTGAGAGAGAGGGAACAACTGTCTGGAATCAACGCTGTGAGTTACTGAGAGAGAGGGAACAACTGTCTGGAATCAACACTGTGAGTCAGTGAGAGAGAGAGAACAACTGTCTGGAATCAACTCTGTGAGTTACTGAGAGAGAGAGGGAACAACTGTCTGGAATCAACTCTGTGAGTTACTGAGAGAGAGAGGGAACAACTGTCTGGAATCAGCACTGTGAGTTACTGAGAGAGAGAGAGAACAACTGTCTGGAATCAACACTGAGTTACTGAGAGAGAGGGAACAACTGTCTGGAATCAACACTGAGTTATTGAGAGATAGGGAACAACTGTCTGGAATCAACACTGTGAGTTACTGAGAGAGATGGAAAAACTGTCTGGAATCAACACTGTGAGTTACTGAGAAAGAGGGAACAACTGTCTGGAATAAACAATGTGAGTTACTGAGAGAGAGGGAACAACTGTCTGGAATCAACACTGAGTTACTGAGAGAGAGGGAACAACTGTCTGGAATCAATAATGTGAGTTACTGAGAGAGAGAGAACAACTGTCTGGAATTAATAATGTGAGTTAATGAGAGAGAGAGAGGGAACAACTGTCTGGAATCAACACTGTGAGTTACTGAGCTAGAGGGAACAACTGTCTGGAATCAACACTGTGAGTTACTGAGAGAGAGGGAACAAATGTTTGGAATCAACACTGTGAGTTACTGAGAGAGAGAGAGAACAACTGTCTGGAATCAACACTGTGAATTACTGAGAGAGAGGGAACAACTGTCTGGAATCAACACTGTGAGTTACTGAGAGAGAGATAACAACTGTCTGGAATCAATGATGTGAGTTACTGGGAGAGAGAGAGAACAACTGTCTGGAATCAACACTGTGAGTTACTGAGAGAGAGGGAACAACTGTCTGGAATCAACACTGTGAGTTACTGAGAGAGAGAGAGAACAACTGTCTGGAATCAACACTGTGAATTACTGAGAGAGAGGGAACAACTGTTTGGAATCAACACTGTGAGTTACTGAGCTAGAGGGAACAACTGTCTGGAATCAACACTGAGTTACTGAGAGAGAGGGAACAACTGTCTGGAATCAACTCTGTGAGTTACTGAGAGAGAGGGAACAACTGTCTGGAATCAACACTGTGAGTTACTGAGAGAGAGGGAACAACTGTCTGGAATCAACACTGAGTTACTGAGAGAGAGGGAACAACTGTCTGGAATCAACACTGAGTTATTGAGAGATAGGGAACAACTGTCTGGAATCAACACTGTGAGTTACTGAGAGAGAGGGAACAACTGTCTGGAATCAACACTGAGTTACTGAGAGAGAGAGGGAACAACTGTCTGGAATCAACACTGTGAGATACTAAGAGAGAGGGAACAACTGTCTGGAATCAACACTGTGAGATACTGAGAGAGAGGGAACAACTGTTTGGAATCAACACTGTGAGTTACTGCGAGAGAGGGAACAACTGTCTGGAATCAACACTGTGAGTTACTGAGAGAGAGGGAACAACTGTCTGGAATCAACGCTGTGAGTTACTGAGAGAGAGGGAACAACTGTCTGGAATCAACACTGTCAGTCACTGAGAGAGAGAGAACAACTGTCTGGAATCAACTCTGTGAGTTACTGAGAGAGAGAGGGAACAACTGTCTGGAATCAACTTTGTGAGTTACTGAGAGAGAGAGGGAACAACTGTCTGGAATCAACACTGTGAGTTACTGAGAGAGAGAGATCAACTGTCTGGAATCAACACTGAGTTATTGAGAGATAGGGAACAACTGTCTGGAATCAACACTGTGAGTTACTGAGAGAGAGGGAACAACTGTCTGGAATCAACACTGAGTTACTGAGAGAGAGGGAACAAATGTCTGGAATTAATAATGTGAGTTACCGAGAGAGAGAGAGGGAACAACTGTCTGGAATCAACACTGTGAGTTACTGAGAGAGAGGGAACAACTGTCTGGAATCAACACTGTGAGGTACTGAGAGAGAGAGGGAGAGAGAGAACAACTGTCTGGAATCAACACTGTGAGGTACTGAGAGAGAGGGGGAGAGAGAGAACAACTGTCTGGAATCAACGCTGAGTTACTGAGAGAGAGAGAACAACTGTCTGGAATCAACACTGTGAGTTCCTGAGAGAGAGAGGGAACAACTGTCTGGAATCAACACTGTGTGTTACTGAGAGAGAGAGAAAAACTGTCTGGAATCAACACTGTGAGTTACTGAGAGATAGGGAACAACTGTCTGGAATCAACACTGTGAGTTACTGAGAGAGAGAGAACAACTGTCTGGAATCAACACTGTGAGTTCCTGAGAGAGAGAGGGAACAACTGTCTGGAATCAACACTGTGTGTTACTGAGAGAGAGAGAACAACTGTCTGGAATCAACACTGTGAGTTACAGAGAGAGAGTGAACAACTGTCTGGAATCAACACTGTGAGTTATTGAGAGAGAGAGAGAACAACTGTCTGGAAACAACACTCTGAGCTACTGAGAGAGAGAGGGAACAACTGTCTGGAATCAACACTTTGAGTTACTGAGAGAGAGGGAACAACTGTCTGGAATCAACACTGTGAGTTACTGAGAGAGAGGGAACAACTGTCTGGAATCAACACTGAGTTACTGAGAGAGAGAGGGAACAACTGTCTGGAATCAACACTGTGAGTTACTGAGAGAGAGGGAACAACTGTCTGGAATCAACACTGTGAGGTACTGAGAAAGAGGGAACAACTGTCTGGAATCAACACTGTGAGGTACTGAGAGGGAACAACTGTCTGGAATCAACACTGAGTTACTGAGAGAGAGAGGGAACAACTGTCTGGAAACAAAACTGAGTTACTGAGAGAGAGAGGGAACAACTGTCTGGAATCAACACTGTGAGTTATTGAGAGAGAGGGAACAACTGTCTGGAATCAACACTGTGAGTTACTGAGAGAGAGGGAACAACTGTCTGGAATCAACACTGTGAGGTACTGAGAGAGAGGGAACAACTGTCTGGAATCAACACTGAGTTACTGAGAGAGAGAGGGAACAACTGTCTGGAATCAACACTGTGAGTTACTGAGAGAGAGGGAACAACTGTCTGGAATCAACACTCTGAGCTACTGAGAGAGAGGGAACAACTGTCTGGAATCAACACTGATTTACTGAGAGAGAGAGGGAACAACTGTCTGGAATCAACACTGTGAGTTACTGAGAGAGAGGGAACAACTGTCTGGAATCAACACTGTGAGGTACTGAGAGAGAGGGCGAGAGAGAGAACAACTGTCTGGAATCAACGCTGTGAGGTACTGAGAGAGAGGGGGAGAGAAAGAACAACTGTCTGGAATCAACGCTGTGAGGTACTGAGAGAGAGGGGGAGAGAGAGAACAACTGTCTGAAATCAACACTGTGAGTTACTGAGAGAGAGGGAACAACTGTCTGGAATCAACACTGTGAGGTACTGAGAGAGAGAGGGAACAACTGTCTGGAATCAACACTGTGAGTTACTGAGAGATAGGGAACAACTGTCTGGAATCAACACTGTGAGTTACTGAGAGAGAGGGAACAACTGTCTGGAATCAACACTGATTTACTGAGAGAGAGAGGGAACATCTGTCTGGAATCAACACTGTGAGTTACTGAGAGAGAGGGAACAACTGTCTGGAATCAACACTGTGAGTTACTGAGAGAGAGAGAGAACAATTGTCTGGAATCAACACTGTGAGGTACAGAGAGAGAGGGGGAGAGAGAGAACAACTGTCTGGAATCAACACTGTGAGTTAATGAGAGAGAGAGCTAACAACTGTCTGGAATCAACACTGAGTTATTGATAGAGAGGGAACAGCTGTCTGGAATCAACACTGAGTTACTGAGAGAGAGAGAACAACTGTCTGGAATCAACACTGTGAGTTACTGAGAGAGACGGAACAACTGTCTGGAATCAACACTGAGTTACTGAGAGATAGGGAACAACTGTCTGGAATCAACACTGCGAGTTACTGAGAGAGAGAGGGAACAACTGTTTGGAATCAACACTGTGAGTTACTGAGAGAGAGAGAACAACTGTCTGGAATCAACACTGAGTTACTGAGAGAGAGAGAACAACTGTCTGGAATCAACACTGAGTTAATGAGAGAGAGAGGGAACAACAGTCTTGAATCAACACTGTGAGTTACTGAGAGAGAGGGAACAACTGTCTGGAATCAACACTGTGAGTTACTGAGAGAGAGGGAAAAACTGTCTGGAATCAACGCTGTGAGTTACTGAGAGAGAGGGAACAACTGTCTGGAATCAACGCTGTGAGTTACTGAGAGAGAGGGAACAACTGTCTGGAATCAACACTGTGAGTTACTGAGAGAGAGAGGGAACAACTGTCTGGAATCAACACTGTGAGTTACTGAGAGAGAGGGTGAGAGAGAGAACAACTGTCTTGAATCAACACTGTGAGTTACTGAGAGAGAGGGCGAGAGAGAGAACAACTGTCTTGAATCAACACTGTGAGTTACTGAGAGAGATGGCGAGAGAGAGAACAACTGTCTTGAATCAACACTGTGAGTTATTGAGAGAGAGGGAACAACTGTCTGGAATCAACACTGTGAGTTACTGAGAGAGAGGGAACAACTGTCTGGAATCAACGCTGTGAGTTACTGAGAGAGAGGGAACAACTGTCTGGAATCAACGCTGTGAGTTACTGAGAGAGAGGGAACAACTGTCTGGAATCAACACTGTGAGTTACTGAGAGAGAGGGAACAACTGTCTGGAATCAACACTGTGAGTTACTGAGAGAGAGGGAACAACTGTCGGGAATCAACGCTGTGAGTTACTGAGAGAGAGGGAACAACTGTCTGGAATCAACACTGTGAGTTACTGAGAGAGAGAGAAAACAACTGTCTGGAATCAACACTGTGAGTTACTGAGAGAAAGGGAACAACTGTCTGGAATCAACACTGTGAGTTATTGATAGAGAGAGAGAACAACTGTCTGGAATCAACACTGTGAGTTACTGAGAGAGAGAGGGAACAACTGTCTGGAATCAACACTGTGAGTTACTGAGAGAGAGGGCGAGAGAGAGAACAACTGTCTTGAATCAACACTGTGAGTTACTGAGAGAGAGGGCGAGAGAGAGAACAACTGTCTTGAATCAACACTGTGAGATACTGAGAGAGAGGGCGAGAGAGAGAACAACTGTCTTGAATCAACACTGTGAGTTACTGAGAGAGAGGGCGAGAGAGAGAACAACTGTCTTGAATCAACACTGTGAGTTACTGAGAGAGAGGGAACAACTGTCTGGAATCAACACTGTGAGTTACTGAGAGAGAGGGAACAACTGTCTGGAATCAACGCTGTGAGTTACTGAGAGAGAGGGAACAACTGTCTGGAATCAACGCTGTGAGTTACTGAGAGAGAGGGAACAACTGTCTGAAATCAGCACTGAGTTACTGAGAGAGAGGGAACAACTGTCTGGAATCAGCACTGAGTTACTGAGAGATAGGGAACAACTGTCTGGAATCAACACTGTGAGTTACTGAGAGAGAGGGAACAACTGTCTGGAATCAACACTGTGAGTTACTGAGAGAGAGGGAACAACTGTCTGGAATCAACGCTGTGAGTTACTGAGAGAGAGGGAACAACTGTCTGGAATCAACACTGTGAGTTACTGAGAGAGAGAGAGAACAACTGTCTGGAATCAACACTGTGAGTTACTGAGAGAAAGGGAACAACTGTCTGGAATCAACACTGTGAGTTATTGATAGAGAGAGGGAACAACAGTCTTGAATCAACACTGTGAGTTACTGAGAGAGAGGGAACAACTGTCTGGAATCAACACTGTGAGTTACTGAGAGAGAGAGGGAAAAACTGTCTGGAATCAACACTGTGAGTTACTGAGAAAAAGGGAACAACTGTCTGGAATCAACACTGTGAGTTATTGATAGAGAGAGAGAACAACTGTCTGGAATCAACACTGTGAGTTACTGAGAGAGAGAGGGAACAACTGTCTGGAATCAACACTGTGAGTTACTGAGAGAGAGGGCGAGAGAGAGAACAACTGTCTTGAATCAACACTGTGAGTTACTGAGAGAGAGGGCGAGAGAGAGAACAACTGTCTTGAATCAACACTGTGAGATACTGAGAGAGAGGGCGAGAGAGAGAACAACTGTCTTGAATCAACACTGTGAGTTACTGAGAGAGAGGGCGAGAGAGAGAACAACTGTCTTGAATCAACACTGTGAGTTACTGAGAGAGAGGGAACAACTGTCTGGAATCAACACTGTGAGTTACTGAGAGAGAGGGAACAACTGTCTGGAATCAACGCTGTGAGTTACTGAGAGAGAGGGAACAACTGTCTGGAATCAACGCTGTGAGTTACTGAGAGAGAGGGAACAACTGTCTGAAATCAGCACTGAGTTACTGAGAGAGAGGGAACAACTGTCTGGAATCAACACTGAGTTACTGAGAGATAGGGAACAACTGTCTGGAATCAACACTGTGAGTTACTGAGAGAGAGGGAACAACTGTCTGGAATCAACACTGTGAGTTACTGAGAGAGAGGGAACAACTGTCTGGAATCAACGCTGTGAGTTACTGAGAGAGAGGGAACAACTGTCTGGAATCAACACTGTGAGTTACTGAGAGAGAGAGAGAACAACTGTCTGGAATCAACACTGTGAGTTACTGAGAGAAAGGGAACAACTGTCTGGAATCAACACTGTGAGTTATTGATAGAGAGAGGGAACAACAGTCTTGAATCAACACTGTGAGTTACTGAGAGAGAGGGAACAACTGTCTGGAATCAACACTGTGAGTTACTGAGAGAGAGGGAAAAACTGTCTGGAATCAACACTGTGAGTTACTGAGAGAAAGGGAACAACTGTCTGGAATCAACACTGTGAGTTATTGATAGAGAGAGAGAACAACTGTCTGGAATCAACACTGTGAGTTACTGAGAGAGAGAGGGAACAACTGTCTGGAATCAACACTGTGAGTTACTGAGAGAGAGGGCGAGAGAGAGAACAACTGTCTTGAATCAACACTGTGAGTTACTGAGAGAGAGGGCGAGAGAGAGAACAACTGTCTTGAATCAACACTGTGAGATACTGAGAGAGAGGGCGAGAGAGAGAACAACTGTCTTGAATCAACACTGTGAGTTACTGAGAGAGAGGGCGAGAGAGAGAACAACTGTCTTGAATCAACACTGTGAGTTACTGAGAGAGAGGGAACAACTGTCTGGAATCAACACTGTGAGTTACTGAGAGAGAGGGAACAACTGTCTGGAATCAACGCTGTGAGTTACTGAGAGAGAGGGAACAACTGTCTGGAATCAACGCTGTGAGTTACTGAGAGAGAGGGAACAACTGTCTGAAATCAGCACTGAGTTACTGAGAGAGAGGGAACAACTGTCTGGAATCAACACTGAGTTACTGAGAGATAGGGAACAACTGTCTGGAATCAACACTGTGAGTTACTGAGAGAGAGGGAACAACTGTCTGGAATCAACACTGTGAGTTACTGAGAGAGAGGGAACAACTGTCTGGAATCAACGCTGTGAGTTACTGAGAGAGAGGGAACAACTGTCTGGAATCAACACTGTGAGTTACTGAGAGAGAGAGAGAACAACTGTCTGGAATCAACACTGTGAGTTACTGAGAGAAAGGGAACAACTGTCTGGAATCAACACTGTGAGTTATTGATAGAGAGAGGGAACAACAGTCTTGAATCAACACTGTGAGTTACTGAGAGAGAGGGAACAACTGTCTGGAATCAACACTGTGAGTTACTGAGAGAGAGGGAAAAACTGTCTGGAATCAACACTGTGAGTTACTGAGAGAAAGGGAACAACTGTCTGGAATCAACACTGTGAGTTACTGAGAGAGAGAGGGAACAACTGTTTGGAATCAACACTGTGAGTTACTGAGAGAGAGAGAACAACTGTCTGGAATCAACACTGAGTTACTGAGAGAGAGGGAACAACTGTCTGGAATCAACACTGAGTTATTGAGAGAGAGAGGGAACAACAGTCTTGAATCAACACTGTGAGTTACTGAGAGAGAGGGAACAACTGTCTGGAATCAACACTGTGAGTTACTGAGAGAGAGGGAAAAACTGTCTGGAATCAACGCTGTGAGTTACTGAGAGAGAGGGAACAACTGTCTGGAATCAACGCTGTGAGTTACTGAGAGAGAGGGAACAACTGTCTGGAATCAACACTGTGAGTTACTGAGAGATAGAGGGAACAACTGTCTGGAATCAACACTGTGAGTTACTGAGAGATAGGGCGAGAGAGAGAACGACTGTCTTGAATCAACACTGTGAGTTACTGAGAGAGAGGGCGAGAGAGAGAACAACTGTCTTGAATCAACACTGTGAGATACTGAGAGAGAGGGCGAGAGAGAGAACAACTGTCTTGAATCAACACTGTGAGTTACTGAGAGAGAGGGCGAGAGAGAGAACAACTGTCTTGAATCAACACTGTGAGTTACTGAGAGAGAGGGAACAACTGTCTGGAATCAACACTGTGAGTTACTGAGAGAGAGGGAACAACTGTCTGGAATCAACGCTGTGAGTTACTGAGAGAGAGGGAACAACTGTCTGGAATCAACGCTGTGAGTTACTGAGAGAGAGAGGGAACAACTGTCTGGAATCAACTCTGTGAGTTACTGAGAGAGAGGGAACAACTGTCTGGAATCAACACTGTGAGTTACTGAGAGAGAGGGCGAGAGAGAGAACAACTGTCTTGAATCAACACTGTGAGTTACTGAGAGAGAGGGAACAACTGTCTGGAATCAACACTGTGAGTTACTGAGAGAGAGGGAACAAATGTCTGAAATCAGCACTGAGTTACTGAGAGAGAGGGAACAACTGTCTGGAATCAACACTGAGTTACTGAGAGATAGGGAACAACTGTCTGGAATCAACACTGTGAGTTACTGAGAGAGAGGGAACAACTGTCTGGAATCAACACTGTGAGTTACTGAGAGAGAGGGAACAACTGTCTGGAATCAACGCTGTGAGTTACTGAGAGAGAGGGAACAACTGTCTGGAATCAACACTGTGAGTTACTGAGAGAGAGAGAGAACAACTGTCTGGAATCAACACTGTGAGTTACTGAGAGAAAGGGAACAACTGTCTGGAATCAACACTGTGAGTTATTGATAGAGAGAGAGAACAACTGTCTGGAATCAACACTGAGTTACTGAGAGAGAGGGAACAACTGTCTGGAATCAACACTGTGAGTTACTGAGAGAGAGGGAACAACTGTCTGGAATCAACACTGTGAGTTACTGAGAGATTAGGAACAACTGTCTGGAATCAACACTGTGAGTTACTGAGAGAGAGAGAACAACTGTCTGGAATCAACACTGTGAGTTCCTGAGAGAGAGACGGAACAACTGTCTGGAATCAACACTGTGTGTTACTGAGAGAGAGAGAGAACAACTCTCTGGAATCAACACTGTGAGTTCCTGAGAGAGAGAGGGAACAACTGTCTGGAAACAACACTGTGTGTTACTGAGAGAGAGAGAGAACAACTGTCTGGAAACAACACTGTGAGTTACTGAGAGAGAGGGAACAACTGTCTGGAATCAACACTGATTGACTGAGAGAGAGAGGGAACAACTGTCTGGAATCAACACTGAGTTACTGAGAGAGAGGGAACAACTGTCTGGAATCAACACTGATTTACTGAGAGAGAGAGAGAGGGAACAACTGTCTGGAATCAACACTGTGAGGTACTGAGAGAGAGAGAGAGAGAGAGAGAGAACAATTGTCTGGAATCAACACTGTGAGTTACTGAGAGAGAGGGGGAGAGAGAGAACAACTGTCTGGAATCAACGCTGTGAGGTACTGAGAGAGAGGGCGAGAGAGAGAACAACTGTCTGAAATCAACACTGTGAGTTACTGAGAGAGAGGGAACAACTGTCTGGAAACAAAACTGTGAGGTACTGAGAGAGAGAGGGAGAGAGAGAACAATTGTCTGGAATCAACGCTGTGAGGTACTGAGAGAGAGGGAACAACTGTCTGGAATCAACACTGTGAGTTATTGAGAGAGAGGGAACAACTGTCTGGAATCAGCACTGTGAGTTACTGAGAGATAGGGAACAACTGTCTGGAATCAACACTGTGAGGTACTGAGAGAGAGGGCGAGAGAGAGAACAACTGTCTGGAATCAACACTGTGAGTTACTGAGAGAGAGGGAACAACTGTCTGGAATCAACACTGTGAGTTATTGAGAGAGAGGGAACAACTGTCTGGAATCAACACTGTGAGTTACTGAGAGATAGGGATCAACTGTCTGGAATCAACACTGTGAGTTACTGAGAGAGAGGGAACAACTGTCTGGAATCAACACTGATTTACTGAGAGAGAGAGGGAACAACTGTCTGGAATCAACACTGTGAGTTACTGAGAGATGGAACAACTGTCTGGAATCAACACTGTGAGGTACTGAGAGAGAGAGAGAGAGAACAACTGTCTGGAATCAACACTGTGAGTTACTGAGAGAGAGGGAACAACTGTCTGGAATCAACACTGTGAGGTACTGAGAGAGAGAGGGAGAGAGAGAACAACTGTCTGGAATCAACGCTGAGTTACTGAGAGAGAGGGAACAACTGTCTGGAATCAACACTGTGAGTTACTGAGAGAGAGGGAACAACTGTCTGGAATCAACACTGTGAGTTACTGAGAGATAGGGAACAACTGTCTGGAATCAACACTGTGAGTTACTGAGAGAGAGAGAACAACTGTCTGGAATCAACACTGTGAGTTCCTGAGAGAGAGAGGGAACAACTGTCTGGAATCAACACTGTGTGTTACTGAGAGAGAGAGAACAACTGTCTGGAATCAACACTGTGAGTTACAGAGAGAGAGTGAACAACTGTCTGGAATCAACACTGTGAGTTATTGAGAGAGAGAGAGAACAACTGTCTGGAAACAACACTGTGAGGTACTGAGAGAGAGGGGGAGAGAGAGAACAATTGTCTGGAATCAACACTGTGAGGTACTGAGAGAGAGGGGGAGAGAGAGAACAACTGTCTGGAATCAACGCTGAGTTACTGAGAGAGAGGGAACAACTGTCTGGAATCAACACTGTGAGTTACTGAGAGAGAGGGAACAACTGTCTGGAATCAACACTGTGAGTTACTGAGAGATAGGGAACAACTGTCTGGAATCAACACTGTGAGTTACTGAGAGAGAGAGAACAACTGTCTGGAATCAACACTGTGAGTTCCTGAGAGAGAGAGGGAACAACTGTCTGGAATCAACACTGTGTGTTACTGAGAGAGAGAGAACAACTGTCTGGAATCAACACTGTGAGTTACTGAGAGAGAGGGAACAACTGTCTGGAATCAACACTGTGAGTTACTGAGAGAGAGAGAGAGAACAATTGTCTGGAATCAACACTGTGAGGTACTGAGAGAGAGGGGGAGAGAGAGAACAACTGTCTGGAATCAACGCTGTGAGGTACTGAGAGAGAGGGCGAGAGAGAGAACAACTGTCTGGAATCAACACTGTGAGGTACTGAGAGAGAGGGGGAGAGAGAGAACAACTGTCTGAAATCAACACTGTGAGTTACTGAGAGAGAGGGAACAACTGTCTGGAATCAACACTGTGAGGTACCAAGAGAGAGGGAACAACTGTCTGGAATCAACACTGTGAGTTACTGAGAGAGAGAGAACAACTGTCTGGAATCAACACTGTGAGTTCCTGAGAGAGAGAGGGAACAACTGTCTGGAATCAACACTGTGTGTTACTGAGAGAGAGAACAACTGTCTGGAATCAACACTGTGAGTTACAGAGAGAGAGTGAACAACTGTCTGGAATCAACACTTTGAGTTATTGAGAGAGAGAGAACAACTGTCTGGAAACAACACTGTGAGTTACTGAGAGAGAGAGGGAACAACTGTCTGGAATCAACACTGTGAGGTACTGAGAGAGAGAGAACAACTGTCTGGAATCAACACTTTGAGTTATTGAGAGAGAGAGATCAACTGTCTGGAAACAACACTGTGAGTTACTGAGAGAGAGAGTGAACAACTGTCTGGAATCAACACTTTGAGTTATTGAGAGAGAGAGAACAACTGTCTGGAAACAACACTGTGAGTTACAGAGAGAGAGTGAACAACTGTCTGGAATCAACACTTTGAGTTATTGAGAGAGAGAGAACAACTGTCTGGAAACAACACTGTGAGTTACAGAGAGAGAGAGAACAACTGTCTGGAAACAACACTGTGAGGTACTGAGAGAGAGGGGGATAGAGAGAACAACTGTCTGGAATCAACACTGTGAGTTACTGAGAGAGAGGGAACAACTGTCTGGAATCAACACTGTGAGTTACTGAGAGATAGGGAACAACTGTCTGGAATCAACACTGTGAGTTCCTGAGAGAGAGAGAACAACTGTCTGGAATCAACACTGTGAGTTCCTGAGAGAGAGAGAGAACAACTGTCTGGAAACAACACTGTGAGTTACTGAGAGAGAGAGAACAACTGTCTGGAATCAACTCTGTGAGTTACTGAGAGATAGGGAACAACTGTCTGGAATCAACACTGTGAGTTCCTGAGAGAGAGAGGGAACAACTGTCTGGAATCAACACTGTGTGTTACTGAGAGAGAGAGAACAACTGTCTGGAATCAACAGTGTGAGTTACAGAGAGAGAGTGAACAACTGTCTGGAATCAACACTGTGAGTTCCTGAGAGAGAGAGAACAACTGTCTGGAATCAACACTGTGAGTTCCTGAGAGAGAGAGGGAACAACTGTCTGGAATCAACACTGATTTACTGAGAGAGAGAGGGAACAACTGTCTGGAATCAACACTGTGAGTTACTGAGAGAGAGGGAACAACTGTCTGGAATCAACACTGTGAGGTACTGAGAGAGAGAGAGAGAACAATTGTCTGGAATCAACACTGTGAGGTACTGAGAGAGAGGGGGAGAGAGAGAACAACTGTCTGGAATCAACGCTGTGAGGTACTGAGAGAGAGGGCGAGAGAGAGAACAACTGTCTGGAATCAACACTGTGAGGTACTGAGAGAGAGGCGGAGAGAGAGAACAACTGTCTGAAATCAACACTGTGAGTTACTGAGAGAGAGGGAACAACTGTCTGGAATCAATACTGTGAGTTACTGAGAGAGAGAGAACAACTGTCTGGAATCAACACTGTGAGTTCCTGAGAGAGAGAGGGAACAACTGTCTGGAATCAACACTGTGTGTTACTGAGAGAGAGAGAACAACTGTCTGGAATCAACAGTGTGAGTTCCTGAGAGAGAGAGGGAACAACTGTCTGGAATCAACACTGTGTGTTACTGAGAGAGAGAGAACAACTGTCTGGAATCAACACTGTGAGTTACTGAGAGATAGGGAACAACTGTCTGGAATCAACACTGTGAGTTACTGAGAGAGAGGGAACAACTGTCTGGAATCAACGCTGAGTTACTGAGAGAGAGGGAACAACTGTCTGGAATCAACACTGTGAGTTACTGAGAGAGAGGGAACAACTGTCTGGAATCAACACTGTGAGTTACTGAGAGATAGGGAACAACTGTCTGGAATCAACACTGTGAGTTACTGAGAGAGAGAGAACAACTGTCTGGAATCAACACTGTGAGTTCCTGAGAGAGAGAGGGAACAACTGTCTGGAATCAACACTGTGTGTTACTGAGAGAGAGAGAACAACTGTCTGGAATCAACACTGTGAGTTACTGAGAGAGAGGGAACAACTGTCTGGAATCAACACTGTGAGTTACTGAGAGAGAGAGAGAGAACATTTGTCTGGAATCAACACTGTGAGGTACTGAGAGAGAGGGGGAGAGAGAGAACAACTGTCTGGAATCAACGCTGTGAGGTACTGAGAGAGAGGGCGAGAGAGAGAACAACTGTCTGGAATCAACACTGTGAGGTACTGAGAGAGAGGGGGAGAGAGAGAACAACTGTCTGAAATCAACACTGTGAGTTACTGAGAGAGAGGGAACAACTGTCTGGAATCAACACTGTGAGGTACCAAGAGAGAGGGAACAACTGTCTGGAATCAACACTGTGAGTTACTGAGAGATAGAGAGAACAACTGTCTGGAATCAACACTGTGAGTTCCTGAGAGAGAGAGGGAACAACTGTCTGGAATCAACACTGTGTGTTACTGAGAGAGAGAGAACAACTGTCTGAAATCAACACTGTGAGTTACAGAGAGAGAGTGAACAACTGTCTGGAATCAACACTTTGAGTTATTGAGAGAGAGAGAACAACTGTCTGGAAACAACACTGTGAGTTACTGAGAGAGAGAGGGAACAACTGTCTGGAATCAACACTGTGAGGTACTGAGAGAGAGAGAACAACTGTCTGGAAACAACACTGTGAGTTACTGAGAGAGAGAGTGAACAACTGTCTGGAATCAACACTTTGAGCTATTGAGAGAGAGAGAACAACTGTCTGGAAACAACACTGTGAGTTACAGAGAGAGAGTGAACAACTGTCTGGAATCAACACTTTGAGTTATTGAGAGAGAGAGAACAACTGTCTGGAAACAACACTGTGAGTTACAGAGAGAGAGTGAACAACTGTCTGGAATCAACACTTTGAGTTATTGAGAGAGAGAGAACAACTGTCTGGAAACAACACTGTGAGTTACAGAGAGAGAGAGAACAACTGTCTGGAAACAACACTGTGAGGTACTGAGAGAGAGGGGGATAGAGAGAACAACTGTCTGGAATCAACGCTGAGTTACTGAGAGAGAGGGAACAACTGTCTGGAATCAACACTGTGAGTTACTGAGAGAGAGGGAACAACTGTCTGGAATCAACACTGTGAGTTACTGAGAGATAGGGAACAACTGTCTGGAATCAACACTGTGAGTTCCTGAGAGAGAGAGAACAACTGTCTGGAATCAACACTGTGAGTTCCTGAGAGAGAGAGAGAACAACTGTCTGGAAACAACACTGTGAGTTACTGAGAGAGAGAGAACAACTGTCTGGAATCAACTCTGTGAGTTACTGAGAGATAGGGAACAACTGTCTGGAATCAACACTGTGAGTTCCTGAGAGAGAGAGGGAACAACTGTCTGGAATCAACACTGTGTGTTACTGAGAGAGAGAGAACAACTGTCTGGAATCAACAGTGTGAGTTACAGAGAGAGAGTGAACAACTGTCTGGAATCAACACTGTGAGTTCCTGAGAGAGAGAGAACAACTGTCTGGAATCAACACTGTGAGTTCCTGAGAGAGAGAGGGAACAACTGTCTGGAATCAACACTGATTTACTGAGAGAGAGAGGGAACAACTGTCTGGAATCAACACTGTGAGTTACTGAGAGAGAGGGAACAACTGTCTGGAATCAACACTGTGAGGTACTGAGAGAGAGAGAGAGAACAATTGTCTGGAATCAACACTGTGAGGTACTGAGAGAGAGGGGGAGAGAGAGAACAACTGTCTGGAATCAACGCTGTGAGGTACTGAGAGAGAGGGCGAGAGAGAGAACAACTGTCTGGAATCAACACTGTGAGGTACTGAGAGAGAGGCGGAGAGAGAGAACAACTGTCTGAAATCAACACTGTGAGTTACTGAGAGAGAGGGAACAACTGTCTGGAATCAACACTGTGAGTTACTGAGAGAGAGAGAACAACTGTCTGGAATCAACACTGTGAGTTCCTGAGAGAGAGAGAGAACAACTGTCTGGAATCAACACTGTGTGTTACTGAGAGAGAGGGAACAACTGTCTGGAATCAACACTGTGAGTTATTGAGAGAGAGAGAGAACAACTGTCTGGAATCAACACTGTGAGGTACTGAGAGAGAGGGGGAGAGAGAGAACAATTGTCTGTAATCAACACTGTGAGTTACTGAGAGAGAGTGGGAGAGAGAGAACAATTGTCTGGAATCAACACTGTGAGGTACTGAGAGAGAGGGGGAGAGAGAACAACTGTCTGGAATCAACGCTGAGTTACTGAGAGAGAGGGAACAACTGTCTGGAATCAACACTGTGAGTTACTGAGAGAGAGGGAACAACTGTCTGGAATCAACACTGTGAGTTACTGAGAGATAGGGAACAACTGTCTGGAATCAACACTGTGAGTTCCTGAGAGAGAGAGAACAACTGTCTGGAATCAACACTGTGAGTTACTGAGAGATAGGGAACAACTGTCTGGAATCAACACTGTGAGTTACTGAGAGAGAGAGAACAACTGTCTGGAATCAACACTGTGAGTTCCTGAGAGAGAGAGGGAACAACTGTCTGGAATCAACACTGTGTGTTACTGAGAGAGAGAGGGAACAACTGTCTGGAATCAACACTGTGTGTTACTGAGAGAGAGAGAACAACTGTCTGGAATCAACACTGTGAGTTACTGAGAGAGAGGGAACAACTGTCTGGAATCAACACTGTGAGTTACTGAGAGAGAGAGAGAGAACAATTGTCCGGAATCAACACTGTGAGGTACTGAGAGAGAGGGGGAGAGAGAGAACAACTGTCTGGAATCAACGCTGTGAGGTACTGAGAGAGAGGGCGAGAGAGAGAACAACTGTCTGGAATCAACACTGTGAGGTACTGAGAGAGAGGGGGAGAGAGAGAACAACTGTCTGAAATCAACACTGTGAGTTACTGAGAGAGAGGGAACAACTGTCTGGAATCAACACTGTGAGGTACCAAGAGAGAGGGAACAACTGTCTGGAATCAACACTGTGAGTTACTGAGAGAGAGAGAACAACTGTCTGGAATCAACACTGTGAGTTCCTGAGAGAGAGAGAACAACTGTCTGGAATCAACACTGTGAGTTCCTGAGAGAGAGAGGGAACAACTGTCTGGAATCAACACTGTGTGTTACTGAGAGAGAGAGAACAACTGTCTGGAATCAACACTGTGAGTTACAGAGAGAGAGTGAACAACTGTCTGGAATCAACACTTTGAGTTATTGAGAGAGAGAGAACAACTGTCTGGAAACAACACTGTGAGTTACTGAGAGAGAGAGGGAACAACTGTCTGGAATCAACACTGTGAGGTACTGAGAGAGAGAGAACAACTGTCTGGAATCAACACTTTGAGTTATTGAGAGAGAGAGATCAACTGTCTGGAAACAACACTGTGAGTTACTGAGAGAGAGAGTGAACAACTGTCTGGAATCAACACTTTGAGTTATTGAGAGAGAGAGAACAACTGTCTGGAAACAACACTGTGAGTTACAGAGAGAGAGTGAACAACTGTCTGGAATCAACACTTTGAGTTATTGAGAGAGAGAGAACAACTGTCTGGAAACAACACTGTGAGTTACAGAGAGAGAGAGAACAACTGTCTGGAAACAACACTGTGAGGTACTGAGAGAGAGGGGGATAGAGAGAACAACTGTCTGGAATCAACACTGTGAGTTACTGAGAGAGAGGGAACAACTGTCTGGAATCAACACTGTGAGTTACTGAGAGATAGGGAACAACTGTCTGGAATCAACACTGTGAGTTCCTGAGAGAGAGAGAACAACTGTCTGGAATCAACACTGTGAGTTCCTGAGAGAGAGAGAGAACAACTGTCTGGAAACAACACTGTGAGTTACTGAGAGAGAGAGAACAACTGTCTGGAATCAACTCTGTGAGTTACTGAGAGATAGGGAACAACTGTCTGGAATCAACACTGTGAGTTCCTGAGAGAGAGAGGGAACAACTGTCTGGAATCAACACTGTGTGTTACTGAGAGAGAGAGAACAACTGTCTGGAATCAACAGTGTGAGTTACAGAGAGAGAGTGAACAACTGTCTGGAATCAACACTGTGAGTTCCTGAGAGAGAGAGAACAACTGTCTGGAATCAACACTGTGAGTTCCTGAGAGAGAGAGGGAACAACTGTCTGGAATCAACACTGATTTACTGAGAGAGAGAGGGAACAACTGTCTGGAATCAACACTGTGAGTTACTGAGAGAGAGGGAACAACTGTCTGGAATCAACACTGTGAGGTACTGAGAGAGAGAGAGAGAACAATTGTCTGGAATCAACACTGTGAGGTACTGAGAGAGAGGGGGAGAGAGAGAACAACTGTCTGGAATCAACGCTGTGAGGTACTGAGAGAGAGGGCGAGAGAGAGAACAACTGTCTGGAATCAACACTGTGAGGTACTGAGAGAGAGGCGGAGAGAGAGAACAACTGTCTGAAATCAACACTGTGAGTTACTGAGAGAGAGGGAACAACTGTCTGGAATCAACACTGTGAGTTACTGAGAGAGAGAGAACAACTGTCTGGAATCAACACTGTGAGTTCCTGAGAGAGAGAGGGAACAACTGTCTGGAATCAACACTGTGTGTTACTGAGAGAGAGAGAACAACTGTCTGGAATCAACAGTGTGAGTTCCTGAGAGAGAGAGGGAACAACTGTCTGGAATCAACACTGTGTGTTACTGAGAGAGAGAGAACAACTGTCTGGAATCAACACTGTGAGTTACTGAGAGATAGGGAACAACTGTCTGGAATCAACACTGTGAGTTACTGAGAGAGAGGGAACAACTGTCTGGAATCAACGCTGAGTTACTGAGAGAGAGGGAACAACTGTCTGGAATCAACACTGTGAGTTACTGAGAGAGAGAGAGAGAACAATTGTCCGGAATCAACACTGTGAGGTAGTGAGAGAGAGGGGGAGAGAGAGAACAACTGTCTGGAATCAACGCTGTGAGGTACTGAGAGAGAGGGCGAGAGAGAGAACAACTGTCTGGAATCAACACTGTGAGGTACTGAGAGAGAGGGGGAGAGAGAGAACAACTGTCTGAAATCAACACTGTGAGTTACTGAGAGAGAGGGAACAACTGTCTGGAATCAACACTGTGAGGTACCAAGAGAGAGGGAACAACTGTCTGGAATCAACACTGTGAGTTACTGAGAGAGAGAGAACAACTGTCTGGAATCAACACTGTGAGTTCCTGAGAGAGAGAGGGAACAACTGTCTGGAATCAACACTGTGTGTTACTGAGAGAGAGAGAACAACTGTCTGGAATCAACAGTGTGAGTAACTGAGAGAGAGGGAACAACTGTCTGGAAACAACACTGTGAGTTACAGAGAGAGAGAGAACAACTGTCTGGAAACAACACTGTGAGGTACTGAGAGAGAGGGGGATAGAGAGAACAACTGTCTGGAATCAACGCTGAGTTACTGAGAGAGAGGGAACAACTGTCTGGAATCAACACTGTGAGTTACTGAGAGAGAGGGAACAACTGTCTGGAATCAACACTGTGAGTTACTGAGAGATAGGGAACAACTGTCTGGAATCAACACTGTGAGTTCCTGAGAGAGAGAGAACAACTGTCTGGAATCAACACTGTGAGTTCCTGAGAGAGATATGAAACAACTGTCTGTAATCAACACTGTGAGTTACTGAGAGAGAGAGAACAACTGTCAGGAATCAACACTGTGAGTTACTGAGAGATAGGGAACAACTGTCTGGAATCAACACTGTGAGTTACTGAGAGAGAGAGAACAACTGTCTGGAATCAACACTGTGAGTTCCTGAGAGAGAGAGGGAACAACTGTCTGGAATCAACACTGATTTACTGAGAGAGAGAGGGAACAACTGTCTGGAATCAACACTGTGAGTTACTGAGAGAGAGGGAACAACTGTCTGGAATCAACACTGTGAGGTACTGAGAGAGAGAGAGAGAACAATTGTCTGGAATCAACACTGTGAGGTACTGAGAGAGAGGGGGAGAGAGAGAACAACTGTCTGGAATCAACGCTGTGAGGTACTGAGAGAGAGGGCGAGAGAGAGAACAACTGTCTGGAATCAACACTGTGAGGTACTGAGAGAGAGGCGGAGAGAGAGAACAACTGTCTGAAATCAACACTGTGAGTTACTGAGAGAGAGGGAACAACTGTCTGGAATCAACACTGTGAGTTACTGAGAGAGAGAGAAGAACTGTCTGGAATCAACACTGTGAGTTCCTGAGAGAGAGAGGGAACAACTGTCTGGAATCAACACTGTGTGTTACTGAGAGAGAGAGAACAACTGTCTGGAATCAACAGTGTGAGTTACAGAGAGAGAGTGAACAACTGTCTGGAATCAACACTGTGAGTTATTGAGAGAGAGAGAGAACAACTGTCTGGAATCAACACTGTGAGGTACTGAGAGAGAGGGGGAGAGAGAGAACAATTGTCTGGAATCAACACTGTGAGGTACTGAGAGAGAGGGGGAGAGAGAGAACAATTGTCTGGAATCAACACTGTGAGGTACTGAGAGAGAGGGGGAGAGAGAACAACTGTCTGGAATCAACGCTGAGTTACTGAGAGAGAGGGAACAACTGTCTGGAATCAACACTGTGAGTTACTGAGAGAGAGGGAACAACTGTCTGGAATCAACACTGTGAGTTACTGAGAGATAGGGAACAACTGTCTGGAATCAACACTGTGAGTTCCTGAGAGAGAGAGAGAACAACTGTCTGGAATCAACACTGTGTGTTACTGAGAGAGAGAGAACAACTGTCTGGAATCAACACTGTGAGTTACTGAGAGAGAGGGAACAACTGTCTGGAATCAACACTGATTTACTGAGAGAGAGAGGGAACAACTGTCTGGAATCAACACTGTGAGTTACTGAGAGATAGGGAACAACTGTCTGGAATCAACACTGTGAGTTCCTGAGAGAGAGAGAACAACTGTCTGGAATCAACACTGTGAGTTCCTGAGAGAGAGAGGGAACAACTGTCTGGAATCAACACTGTGAGTTACTGAGAGAGAGGGAACAACTGTCTGGAATCAACACTGTGAGGTACTGAGAGAGAGAGGGAGAGAGAGAACAACTGTCTGGAATCAACGCTGAGTTACTGAGAGAGAGGGAACAACTGTCTGGAATCAACACTGTGAGTTACTGAGAGAGAGGGAACAACTGTCTGGAATCAACACTGTGAGTTACTGAGAGATAGGGAACAACTGTCTGGAATCAACACTGTGAGTTACTGAGAGAGAGAGAACAACTGTCTGGAATCAACACTGTGAGTTCCTGAGAGAGAGAGGGAACAACTGTCTGGAATCAACACTGTGTGTTACTGAGAGAGAGAGAACAACTGTCTGGAATCAACACTGTCAGTTACTGAGAGAGAGGGAACAACTGTCTGGAATCAACACTGATTTACTGAGAGAGAGAGGGAACAACTGTCTGGAATCAACACTGTGAGTTATTGAGAGAGAGAGAACAACTGTCTGGAAACAACACTGTGAGGTACTGAGAGAGAGGGGGAGAGAGAGAACAATTGTCTGGAATCAACACTGTGAGGTACTGAGAGAGAGGGGGAGAGAGAGAACAACTGTCTGGAATCAACGCTGAGTTACTGAGAGAGAGGGAACAACTGTCTGGAATCAACACTGTGAGTTACTGAGAGAGAGGGAACAACTGTCTGGAATCAACACTGTGAGTTACTGAGAGATAGGGAACAACTGTCTGGAATCAACACTGTGAGTTACTGAGAGAGAGAGAACAACTGTCTGGAATCAACACTGTGAGTTCCTGAGAGAGAGAGGGAACAACTGTCTGGAATCAACACTGTGTGTTACTGAGAGAGAGAGAACAACTGTCTGGAATCAACACTGTGAGTTACTGAGAGAGAGGGAACAACTGTCTGGAATCAACACTGATTTACTGAGAGAGAGAGGGAACAACTGTCTGGAATCAACACTGTGAGTTACTGAGAGAGAGGGAACAACTGTCTGGAATCAACACTGTGAGTTACTGAGAGAGAGAGAGAGAGAACAATTGTCTGGAATCAACACTGTGAGGTACTGAGAGAGAGGGGGAGAGAGAGAACAACTGTCTGGAATCAACGCTGTGAGGTACTGAGAGAGAGGGCGAGAGAGAGAACAACTGTCTGGAATCAACACTGTGAGGTACTGAGAGAGAGGGGGAGAGAGAGAACAACTGTCTGAAATCAACACTGTGAGTTACTGAGAGAGAGGGAACAACTGTCTGGAATCAACACTGTGAGGTACCAAGAGAGAGGGAACAACTGTCTGGAATCAACACTGTGAGTTACTGAGAGAGAGAGAACAACTGTCTGGAATCAACACTGTGAGTTCCTGAGATAGAGAGGGAACAACTGTCTGGAATCAACACTGTGTGTTACTGAGAGAGAGAGAACAACTGTCTGGAATCAACACTGTGAGTTACAGAGAGAGAGTGAACAACTGTCTGGAATCAACACTGTGAGTTACAGAGAGAGAGAGAACAACTGTCTGGAAACAACACTGTGAGGTACTGAGAGAGAGGGGGATAGAGAGAACAACTGTCTGGAATCAACGCTGAGTTACCGAGAGAGAGGGAACAACTGTCTGGAATCAACAGTGTGAGTTACTGAGAGAGAGGGAACAACTGTCTGGAATCAACACTGTGAGTTACTGAGAGATAGGGAACAACTGTCTGGAATCAACACTGTGAGTTCCTGAGAGAGAGAGAACAACTGTCTGGAATCAACACTGTGAGTTCCTGAGAGAGAGAGAGAACAACTGTCTGGAAACAACACTGTGAGTTACTGAGAGATAGGGAACAACTGTCTGTAATCAACACTGTGAGTTACTGAGAGAGAGAGAGAACAACTGTCAGGAATCAACACTGTGAGTTACTGAGAGATAGGGAACAACTGTCTGGAATCAACACTGTGAGTTACTGAGAGAGAGAGAACAACTGTCTGGAATCAACACTGTGAGTTCCTGAGAGAGAGAGGGAACAACTGTCTGGAATCAACACTGATTTACTGAGAGAGAGAGGGAACAACTGTCTGGAATCAACACTGTGAGTTACTGAGAGAGAGGGAACAACTGTCTGGAATCAACACTGTGAGGTACTGAGAGAGAGAGAGAGAGAGAGAGAGAGAACAATTGTCTGGAATCAACACTGTGAGGTACTGAGAGAGAGGGGGAGAGAGAGAACAACTGTCTGGAATCAACGCTGTGAGGTACTGAGAGAGAGGGCGAGAGAGAGAACAACTGTCTGGAATCAACACTGTGAGGTACTGAGAGAGAGGGGGAGAGAGAGAACAACTGTCTGAAATCAACACTGTGAGTTACTGAGAGAGAGGGAACAACTGTCTGGAATCAACACTGTGAGGTACTGAGAGAGAGAGAACAACTGTCTGGAATCAACACTGTGAGTTCCTGAGAGAGAGAGGGAACAACTGTCTGGAATCAACACTGTGTGTTACTGAGAGAGAGAGAACAACTGTCTGGAATCAACAGTGTGAGTTACAGAGAGAGAGTGAACAACTGTCTGGAATCAACACTGTGAGTTATTGAGAGAGAGAGAGAGAACAACTGTCTGGAATCAACACTGTGAGGTACTGAGAGAGAGGGGGAGAGAGAGAACAATTGTCTGGAATCAACACTGTGAGGTACTGAGAGAGAGGGGGAGATAGAGAACAATTGTCTGGAATCAACACTGTGAGGTACTGAGAGAGAGGGGGAGAGAGAACAACTGTCTGGAATCAACGCTGAGTTACTGAGAGAGAGGGAACAACTGTCTGGAATCAACACTGTGAGTTACTGAGAGAGAGGGAACAACTGTCTGGAATCAACACTGTGAGTTACTGAGAGATAGGGAACAACTGTCTGGAATCAACACTGTGAGTTCCTGAGAGAGAGAGAACAACTGTCTGGAATCAACACTGTGAGTTCCTGAGAGAGAGAGGGAACAACTGTCTGGAATCAACACTGTGTGTTACTGAGAGAGAGAGAACAACTGTCTGGAATCAACACTGTGAGTTACTGAGAGAGAGGGAACAACTGTCTGGATTCAACACTGTGAGGTACTGAGAGAGAGAGAGAGAACAATTGTCTAGAATCAACACTGTGAGGTACTGAGAGAGAGGGGGAGAGAGAGAACAACTGTCTGGAATCAACGCTGTGAGGTACTGAGAGAGAGGGGGAGAGAGAGAACAACTGTCTGAAATCAACACTGTGAGTTACTGAGAGAGAGGGAACAACTGTCTGGAATCAACACTGTGAGGTACTGAGAGAGAGGGAACAACTGTCTGCAATCAACACTGTGAGTTACTGAGAAATAGGGAACAACTGTCTGGAATCAAAACTGTGAGATACTGAGAGAGAGGGAACAACTGTCTGGAATCAACACTGTGAGTTACTGAGAGAGAGGGAACAACTGTCTGGAATCAACACTGTGAGGTACTGAGAGAGAGAGGGAGAGAGAGAACAATTGTCTGGAATCAACGCTGTGAGGTACTGAGAGAGAGGGCGAGAGAGAGAACAACTGTCTGGAATCAACACTGTGAGTTACTGAGAGAGAGGGAACAACTGTCTGGAATCAACACTGTGAGTTATTTAGAGAGAGGGAACAACTGTCTGGAATCAACACTGTGAGTTACTGAGAGACAGGGAACAACTGTCTGGAATCAAAACTGTGAGATACTGAGCCAGAGGGAACAACTGTCTGGAATCAACACTGTGAGTTACTGAGAGAGAGGGAACAACTGTTTGGAATCAACACTGTGAGTTACTGAGAGAGAGAGGGAACAACTGTCTGGAATCAACACTGTGAGGTACTGAGAGAGAGGGAACAACTGTCTGGAATCAACTCTGTGAGTTACTGAGAGAGAGAGAGAAAAACTGTCTGGAATCAACACTGTGAGTTACTGAGAGAGAGGGAACAACTGTCTGGAATCAACTCTGTGAGTTACTGAGAGAGAGAGAGAAAAACTGTCTGGAATCAACACTGTGAGTTACTGAGAGAGAGAGAACAACTGTCTGGAATCAACACTGAGTTACTGAGAGATAGGGAACAACTGTCTGGAATCAACACTGTGAGGTACTGAGAGAGAGAGTGAGAGAGAGAACAATTGTCTGGAATCAACGCTGTGAGGTACTGAGAGAGAGGGCGAGAGAGAGAACAACTGTCTGGAATCAACACTGTGAGTTACTGAGAGAGAGGGAACAACTGTCTGGAATCGACACTGTGAGTTATTGAGAGAGAGGGAACAACTGTCTGGAATCAACACTGTGAGTTACTGAGAGATAGGGAACAACTGTCTGGAATCAACACTGTGAGTTACTGAGAGAGAGGGAACAACTGTCTGGAATCAACACTGTGAGTTTCTGAGAGAGAGAGGGAACAACTGTCTGGAATCAACACTGTGAGTTACTGGGAGAGAGAGAGAACAACTGTCTGGAATCAACACTGTGAGTTACTGAGAGAGAGGGAACAACTGTCTGGAATCAACACTGTGAGTTACTGAGAGAGAGGGAACAACTGTCTGGAATCAACGCTGAGTTACTGAGAGAGAGGGAACAACTGTCTGGAATCAACACTGAGTTACTGAGAGAGAGGGAACAACTGTCTGGAATCAACGCTGTGAGTTACTGAGAGAGAGGGAACAACTGTCTGGAATCAACACTGTGAGTTACTGAGAGAGAGGGAACAACTGTCTGGAATCAACTCTGTGAGTTACTGAGAGAGAGGGAACAACTGTCTGGAATCAACGCTGTGAGTTACTGAGAGAGAGGGAACAACTGTCTGGAATCAACACTGTGAGTTACTGAGAGAGAGGGAACAACTGTCTGAGAGAGGGAATACAGGAAGAATTGAGAGGGAGTTTTAACGAGTGAGAGCGAATTGTGAGTGTGTGTTTGTGTTTGTGTGTGTGTTGAGTCACGAGTGAATTTATTGTATCTTTTTTATGTAGTTTTATATTGCTGTATATTGTTTTAAATCTTTTTAACAGCCTGGATGAGCCAGATTGAGGTTTTTATGACTCTGCTTTACTGAATGGAAACATAATGTTTGTTTTAATCTCTTCAGATCTTTTATTACTCAACAGCCATCTTTGAGAGAGCAGGAGTCACTCAGCCTATCTATGCAACCATTGGAGTAGGAGTTCTCAATACCGTCTTTACGATGGTGTCGGTACGGAAAGACACACACACACACACACACACTGACAAACTAACACGTGCACACGTAGACTAACCATTTGTAGGTCAGTGATGCAAACAGTCACACTGAAATGTGTGTGTGTTGCAGGTGGCTCTAGTGGACAGGGCCGGCAGACGAACGTTGACTCTGATTGGTTTAGGTGGGATGTGTATTTGTGCCGTCGCCATGACAGTCGGCCTCGTGTACCTGGTATGACCAATCAAAAATCATTGTCTCTATCTCTCTACCAATAGGGTTTCAGTATTTTAGAGTGTATATTTCCTGTCTGTATATGACTGTTTCCTGTGTTTTTTAACCATCTCTTGTCTCTCCGGAGTAAAACAATGAGGTGTTCTATTCTCCTCTCCTCTCCTCTCCTCTCCTCTCCTCTCCTCTCCTCTCCTCCCCAGAGTGTCTACTCCTGGATGTCCTATGTCAGCATGTCGGCCATCTTCCTGTTTGTGTGTTTCTTTGAGATCGGCCCTGGTCCCATCCCCTGGTTCATCGTGGCTGAGTTATTCAGTCAGGGCCCCAGGCCTGCTGCTCTAGCTTTGGCTGGCTGCACCAACTGGACCAGCAACTTCATCATAGGCATGACCTTCCCTTACATAGAGGTAAGATACATGGACAGACGGACAGATGGACAGCGGAACAGACAGATTGACAGACCCATTAATTCTCTCTCTCTCTCCCTCTCTCTCCCTTCCTCTCTCCGTCTCCCTCACTCCCTCCCTCCCTCCCTCCACCCTCCACCCCTCCCTCCAGGCTCTGTGTGGTAGCTATGTGTTCATCCTGTTTGCGGTGCTGTTGTTTGGCTTCACTGTGTTCACTTACCTGCGCGTGCCGGAGACCAAAGGGAAGACATTTGAGGAGATAGCAGCTGTGTTTAAAAAGGGAAGACAACAGACACCCGGAACCAGAAAGATTGGAACTGGTACTGGTACTGGTACCTCCACCGAGCTGGAGCAGCTCAAATCAGACTCCCACGCCTGACATGCTCACTAGTCCAGGGGGATCCAACCCTGGAGAGTTGCAGGGTGTGCAAGCTTTAGTTCCAGCTCTGCACTAACATATCTGATTAGCTTAATCTGGTGTGTTACCGCAGGGCTCGGATAATTAGCATTGTGACAGAATGTAAATGATGATAGTCCTAAATCCTGATTGCCATCTAGATAGTCGTTTACTTCCAGGAACAACTCCTGACATTTCTAACTTTACATAACTCATACACAGGGCCCAGAATGTTTCATGCTCAGGATAAAACAGCCAGAAAAACTCTTGTCTCTACTGTATCATTCATGGTCAGTACAATAGCGAGAAAGACAGCAGGTGGTTTTGTTTCTAGAGGTTCCATTATCCTGTTCTACCATGTTCAATGTGTAACTGACTGAATGTATTCACACAAGTTGAATGTCAACAAATGGGACTTTAGGATTACTATTAATAAATGACTACAAAGATATAGTGCATGTGAAATGACAGCTGAAATCACACACACACACACACACACACACACACACACACACACACACACACACACACACACACACACACACACACACACACACACACACACACACACACACACACACACACACACACACACACACACACACACACACACCACTAGAGCAGAATTCACTCTCTCTTGGCTGGTTGTGTCAATTGTCATCTCAGATGGCTGCTCTCTGCAAAAGCTAGAGTTTCTCCTGATCATGTGACCTTGTGAAATAATATTACGGTGTCCATACTAGGAAGGATGACTTTGCATCCCTGCATTATCGGATTGGAAGTGTAAGTTATTAAATTAGACTAAGGCCGTCACTCACCTCAACTTCATTATTGATAGAACACACAAAAAGTGAGACCAACCAACATTTGCTGAAGAAGAACATCTGTCCTGGCGGCAGCGCTAGCCGTTGTCGTTGCCACGGTGGAAATAAATAAAGGACGAGTTAAGATGTTTGTTAGGTGGCTGAGTAAAGTTGACCTACACTTCCAGACCCCTTTACTATCTTCCTCATTCACACTTATGGGATAATACCAGCAAGGCTGTGTTTATATTCTGTATGGTTGACCTTTTCACAGCTAGGAGTTGTTGCCAATTCACTATTGCTGGTATACTATGGCCTCAGGACCCAGTATGTTGAAGACGACCAACGTGACTAGAGCTGTGAACCTGAATCAACAGAAGGTTCTGTTGTGTCCAGCCTATAGAGGGCAGTGATAAAGCCCATGGTTGGGCTATGTTTTTATCAGAAACCTTTACTCAAACACGAATGCACATACATGCACATCTGGCCAAGCTAGACTTGGAGGACCCTGGAATGTGTTGTTCAGAATTCCTACATTTGTCAATTTTTCAGGGGCCACAAGACCCACGCGGCAAATGGTTATGGAAAGACTCTCAAAGTTGAAGTTTGGCGACCAGGCGTTGATGACAGTGTGGATTTCCCACAGGGTTGGGTAGTATCAGCATCTGAGTGACAGATAACTCAACTTGGAGATCAGCCTCAACAAAGGGGCCAAATATGGTACAGTCTGGACAGAAGCGTAAAGATATGCTTGTGGAGTGCCACATCTGTCAATCGTTATTGGTGAATGAGTGCCTTACGTGAGTGTACCGTGTCCTCTGTTACCTGACTCTCTGTGATGGAAGAAGGTTTTTGTTCTGTGTTCATCTATAGTATTCATTTTGAACAGATAACTTCTATTTTGTTGATATTTCACCTTGTTCAGAGATGATAGGAGGACGGGATAGGAGGACGGGCTCATTATAATGGCTGGAATGGAATACATTGAACGCTATCAAACATATGGAAACCACATGTTTGACTCGGTTCCTTTAATTCCATGACATCCATTATAATGAGCCCGTCCTCCTATAGCTCCTCCCACCAGCCTCCACTGTAAGCCAACAGACAGGACTGCAACATTTGAAGGTAATTAGAATAATTTTATTAGCCACGTACAAGGTTCTAGGAAATTGTCTTGGTATCACTAAAATGTCTATAATGTACATGAGAAACTTTTACAATAACACACACAATACACGTGTGTACAACAAAACTGAAGTCATTGAAGTGATGGAATGCATCATTACTGTTAACTGAAGTGATGGAAGGTGTAAAGTAATGCATCATTACTGTTAACTGAAGTGATGGACGGTGTAAAGTAATGCATCATTACTGTTAACTGAAGTGATGGACGGTGTAAAGTAATGCATCATTACTGTAACTAAAATCATTTAAGTGATGGAAGGTGTAAAGTAATGCATCATTACTGTTAACTGAAGTGATGGAAGGTGCTGCAGTGTGTGTGTTTGGCCACTAGAGGTCTAACATCACATCTAACTGATAGGAAAGATGGAACGCTCTACTGATGATGAAAAGTCTCTCTCTACAGCTAAGCTCAGTAGCAGTCAGATCTTTCCGTGTGTGTGTGTGTGTGTGTGTGTGTGTGTGTGTGTGTGTGTGTGTGTGTGTGTGTGTGTGTGTGTGTGTGTGTGTGTGTGTGTGTGTGTGTGTGTGTGTGTGTGTGTGTGTGTGTGTGTGTGTGTGTGTGTGTGTGTGAGAGAGAGAGAGAGAGCTAGTGGGGGAGCTGAGCCACCTGCAGTCAAAGGAGCTGTTTCAGAGATGACCTTTTACCCCTTAACACTGACCTCTAAGCTCTGGAGTTCCCACACTCCCTTGCTCCTTCCCCCTCTCTCTTTCGCTCTCTATTTCAATCTCTATTCTCTGAGAATTTATTATGGTTGGTTGCGTTGTTTGATGGTTGCATCATTAAATCCTGTTGCTCTGACCATAAAATGTGTGTGTGTGTGTGTGTGTGTGTGTGTGTGTGTGCGTGTGCGTGCGCGTGCGTGTGCGTGCGCGTGCGTGTGCGTGTGTGTGTGTAACTGCCAAAACAAAGGAAACACCAACATAAAGTGTTGATGTTGGGTATTGGGGCACCATGAGCCAGAACAGCTTCAATGCACTTTGACAGATTCTACAAGTGTCTGGAACTCTATTGGAGGGATGCGACACCATTCTTCTACAAGAAATTCCATCACTTGGTGTTTTGTTGATGATGGTAGAAAACACTGTCTCAGGCGCCGCTCCAGAATCTCCCATAAGTATTCAGTTGGGTTGAGATCTGGTGACTGAGATGACCATGGCATTTGGTTTACATCATTTTCATGCTCATCAAACCATTCAGCGACCACTCGTACCCAGTGGATGGAGGCAGTGTCACCATTGGGGGACATGGCCAAAGTAGTCAAAATAATGTCCTGCCCATCATTTTTATACATGACCCGAAGCATGATGGGATGTTAATTGCTTTATTAACTCAGGAACCACATCTGTGTGGAAGCACCTGCTTTCTGTCGTGTGCTCCCTTTCCGGGCCTCTAGGTCACCAGGCTGCTCGTTAGGGCGCACACCTGTCACCAGCGTTAGGCGCATAATGATACTCACCTGGAGACTCCATCCCCTCCGTCATGACCTGCCCTTTATATGTTACTCCCTTTGGTTTTTTCCACAGTCGTCATTGTTGCTGTTACATGTCTGTGCGTTGTTCGTGGTTTCTTGTTTTGTATTACGTTACGTTTATTTATAAAAACACTCACTCCCTGAACTTGCTTCCCAACTCTTAGTGCACATCGTTACACTTTCAATATACTTCGTAAATTTCATTTACTCGAGTGTTTGGGTTATTTGGGCTGTATATATGGTGGGGTCAGAAATGATTGACATGAAAACAGAGGTCTTTGGCCAGGCACACCAGTGGTGGGTTTGGTGTCTAAATGCAAAGTCATAAGCAGAGCAGAACCCCATACCTACTGTAAAATATGGTGGTGGATCTTTGATGTTATGGGGCTATTTTCCTTCCACTGGTCCTGGGGCCCTTCCACTGGTCCTGGGTCCCTTCTTAAGGTCATCGGCATCATGAACTTTACCCAGTAGATCTACCAGGATATTTTAGCCAAAAACCTGATTGCCTCTGCCAGGTTGCTGAAACTTAGCCACAAGTGTATCTTCCAGCAAGACAATAACCACAAGCATACATCAAATTCCACAAAGAAATGGTTAATTGGCCACTAAATCAACATTTTGCAATGGCCATCTCAGTCTCCGGACTTGAACCCCATTGAAAACCTATGGTTTGAATTGAAGAGGGCAGTCAATAAGCGCAGATTAAGGATATCAAAGATGTGGAAGGATTTATTATGAAGGAATGGTCTACGATTCCTCCCAATGTGTTCTCCATCTCCTCAAACATTTTAGAATAAGGCCCTGTGTCGTTATTCTCTTAAGGTAAGATATTGAAAACAGGTGTGTCAATAATTTTGAACCCTACCTTTTTGAGAAAAACAACTATCACTTGTTAAACAACATCTCTTTCTCTGAGCAATTCTATTAGTATAAAATAATATAATTTCCCAATTTTTATAAACATACAATATAGTCATTATTGCTAATATGTATTAAGGATGTCTAATTTCAGACCCCACTGTATATACAGTGAGCTCCAAAAGTATTGGGACAGTGACACATTTGTTGTTCTTTTGGCTCTGCAGTCCAGCACTTTGGATTTGAAATAATATAATTACTATGAGCTTAAAGTGCAGACCGTCAGGTTTCATTTATTCACATTTTCATTCATATCGGGTGTACATAGACCAAAAGTGTGTCACTGTTCCAATAGTTTTGGAGCTTACTGTATACACACACAATCCCCCCCCCCCCCCCCCCGCACACACACACAAACCCTCTCTTTGAAGTGTTAGCTCCTCATAACACCTTTCAATCAATTCTAACTTACTGTGGGATTAAACGTATATCCTCCACATTCCTCATCACACACATCCAGCCACGCTGCCTCTACCCGGTTGTTACAGATAGTTGTGTGTGTGTGTGTGTGTGTGTGTGTGTGTGTGTGTGTGTGTGTGTGTGTGTGTGTGTGTGTGTGTGTGTGTGTGTGTGTGTGTGTGTGTGTGTGTGTGTGTGTGTGTGTGTGTGTGTGTGTGTGTGTGTGTGTGTGTGTGTGTGTGTGTGTGTGTGTTGGCAGTGTGTGTGTGTTGGCAGTGTGTGTGTTATACTAGACCTAACCCAGTAGTTTTATGATTGGTATCTCTTAGGGTCTAGGAATATTTTACCAGATCAGAGAAGGCCTGGAGATGGAGGGAGGAAAGGAGAGGGAGAAATAGAAAGAGAAAGAGAAGGAGAGGGAGAAAGAGAAAGAGAAAGAGAGAAAGGTTCAGTGCTGTTCCGAGGCCCACCAGGAATCTCTGATGTTCATGATAAAATAATTTGGGCTGTTTTGGGAATGGTTACGGAGAGGCTATGGGTGAAGAGGGCCATTCATCTAACACACATACATAAACACACACACACACTGGCCAGGCCCTAGGTGAATGTGCTGTTATATAACACTAGGACTGTTGTTTCAGACGGCACAAGACAAGAGAACAGAGAGATCAAAGAGAGAGAGAGACAGAGAGAGAGAGGGAGATGGAAGTGTGTGTGTGTGCCTGCGTGCGCTCCTGTGTGTATGTGTGAACATGTGCGTTTTCAGGCGCACATTTGCGTGCCAGTATATCTAAGGGAAGTGTGACATGGTTAACAGTTCACAGTTCTGTGTCAGTCATCAGCATGTTGCAACCTTGAACTGAACGTTTTCACTTCCATTCTCAACACTGTTGCACACTGTGACTAACGCCTGGCGACTCTGAGGTTGTGTCTGAAAAGGCCTATTCCCTGTATAGTGCGTTATGGGCCATTGTCAAAAGTAGTGCACTATAAAGGAAATAGGCTGCAAGTTAGGACACAACCTCAGACTCTGAGATCTGTATGTCTATGTGTTCAGAACTCTATCCCTCTCTTCCTTTCTCGTCCTTCCTCTCTCTCTCTCTCCCTCCATCTCTCTCTCTCTCTCTCTCTTCCTCTCTCTCTCCATCTCTCCCTCCTTTTGAATTGAGCTACCAGGAAAACAGAAGGAATCCACCATGGAGAGGAGAGCAGGGAGGATAGAAGGAGGGGGGGATATTGTGTGGGTGAATGTTTTTGAGGAAAGTTCTTGAATCCAGATTTGATGTTAAAAAAAGGAATAGCGAGGTATGGTGAGAGGGATGGGAGGGCTGTTTTTCTTTCCTCCTTTCATCTGGCTTTCACACAGAGAAGTAGGGGTCAGCTGTGTGTGTGTGTGTGTGTGTGTGTGTGTGTGTGTGTGTGTGTGTGTGTGTGTGTGTGTGTGTGTGTGTGTGTGTGTGTGTGTGTGTGTGTGTGTGTGTGTGTGTGTGTGTGTGTGTGTGTGTGTGTGTGTGTGTGTTTTGTCTTGAAACAGTTGTAACAACAGGGGTGTTCATATGAGAAGTTCTGTCACATAAGTACTGTTCTGTTTGAATTCCTCAAAAGCCCTTTACACACCTCTCAGCAGCACTGTGTAAGTCAGTGTGTGTATATATGTGTGTTTGTGTGTGTTTGTGAGGGAGTGTGGGAGAAGGGAGGGAGGGAGAGGAAAGGGGGTGACAGGGTGTTCATATTGGAACCAGATGACAAGAATCACTGTTGGGATGAAGCACTGCACTTGGCTGATGACATTGTTCTATCTTGTCCTTTTGTCTTCTATTCACTCTGTTCTACTCCCCTCTTCCCCCAGCAGGTGTTCTGTAAGGAATCTAAAGCTGGGAACACAATTCCAAACTGATGGAATCCTTTCACAATTAAATGAATTACATAAAGATTAGGACGTCGTACGAACATGAAGTTCATTTGTAATCGGTATCGGTTTAACTGAAAGAAAACAAATCAGTAAAATGACGGGGAAACAGCATTGTTTTTCTTATTAGTCAAGGTCTCTTTGATAACCATTATCCACATTTTTCTATAAACTGACCACACTGATCAACACATTGTTAGGAGAGGGAGTCATGGGGTGTCTGTGTGTGGTACTGAGAATTATTTATCTGCCTAGACTAGTACTGACTGCTTCAGATGAAGCGGATTTGTGTGTGTGTGTGTGTGTGTGTGTGTGTGTGTGTGTGTGTGTGTGTGTGTGTGTGTGTGCGTGTGTGCGTGTGTGCGTGTGTGCGTGTGTGCGTGTGTGCGTGTGTGCGTGCGTGCGTGCGTGAGTACGTGCATGCATGCGTGTATGTGTGAGTTGCGATAGGGAGTGAATCTGCTCTGTGTGTGTGTGTGTGTGTGTGTGTGTGTGTGTGTGTGTGTGTGTGTGTGTGTGTGTGTGTGTGTGTGTGTGTGTGTGTGTGTGTGTGTGTGTGTGTGTGTGTGTGTGTGTGTGTGTGTGTGTGTGTGTGTGAGGTCATTTTGCAGGGCGCTGGCAGTGCACCTCCTTGCACAAAGGCGGAGGTCCTGCTGCTGGGTTGTTGCCCTCCTACGGCCTCCTCCACGTCTCCTGATGTACTGGCCTGTCTCCTGGTAGCGCCTCCATGCTCTGGACACTACGCTGACAGACACAGCAAACCTTTTTGCCACAGCTCGCATTGATGTGCCATCCTGGATGAACTGCACTACCTGAGCCACTTGTGTGGGTTGTAGACTCTGTCTCATGCTACCACTAGAGTGAGAGCACCGCCAGCATTCAAAAGTGACCAAAACATCAGCCAGGAAGCATAGGAACTGAGAAGTGGTCTGTGGTCACCACCTGCAGAATCACTCCTGTTTTGGGGGGTGTCTTGCTAATTGCCTATAATTTCCACCTTTTGTCTATTCCATTTGCACAACAGCATGTGAAATTTATTGTCAATCAGTGTTGCTTCCTATGTGGACAGTTTGATTTCACAGAAGTGTGATTGACTTGGAGTTACATTGTGTTGTTTAAGTGTTCCCTTTATTTTTTTTGAGCAGTATATATATATATATAGTGCCAGTCAAAAGTTTGGACACACTTTTTTTTTTCCAATTTTCTACATTGTAGAATAATAGTGAAGATATCAAAACTATGAAATAACACGTAAGAAATCATGTAGTAACCCCAAAAAAATTAAACAAATGAAAATATATTTTAGATTTGAGATTCTTCAAAGATTCTGAGATTCTGCTTGTGAAAAGTTCATTTGTGGACTTTCTTTCCTTCTTAATGCATTTGAGGCAATCACTTGTGTTGTGACAAGGTACAGTTGGGGTGGTTACCCTATTTGGTAAAATACCAAGTCCATATTATGGCAAGAACAGTTCAAATAAGCAAAGAGAAAGACTGTCCATCGTTACTTTAGGGCATGAAGGTCAGTCAATGTGGAACATTTCAAGAACTTTGAAAGTTTCTTCAAGTGCAGTCGCAAAAACCATTAAGCGCTACGATGAAACTGGCTCTCATGAGGACCGCCACTGGAAAGGAAAACCCAGTGTTACCTCTGCTGCAGAGGATATTTTTGGTTCCAACCACCATGTCTTTGTGAGACCCAGAGTAGGTGAATGGATGTTCTCCTCGTGTGCGGTTTCCACCGTGAAGCATGGAGGAGGAGGTGTGATGGTGTGGGGGTGCTTTGCTGGTGACACTGTCAGTGATTTATTTAGAATTCAAGGCACACTTAACCAGCACGGCTACCACAGCATTCTGCAGCGATACGCCATCCCATCTGGTGGGACTATCATTTGCTACATGATTCCATGTGTTATTTCATAGTTTTGAGATGTCTTCTCTATTATTTTACAATGTAGAAAATAGTCAAAATAAAGGAAAACCCTTGAATGAGTAGGTGTGTCCAAACTTTTGACTGGTACTGTATATTCTTTTACCCTCAACCCCTCCCATCTATCGCTAAAGACCATCCAGTTTTGATTTCTAGCTGCCATATATTTTTAAACTGTGCTGTGCTGTGAGGTTTCACAAAAGTTCTGAATCTTTCTAATTTCATAGTTTCTACAGATTGTAAATTAACGATAAGCATTTTTGCTAAGAGTATTATTA
>NC_074705.1:8962713-8975213 GCF_029448725.1 Salvelinus fontinalis
CATCTCTCCTGATGATGAGGGGGAGCAGGTTACTTCAGGGCTACGATGTGTCATAACGCTGCTACATTCCTGCTACTGTACACTGTCACACCCTTCCCTCCTCTTCCTCTGTCATCCTCCCCTCTCCATCCTCCTCTATATATCACACACATCAAACACTTTGGGAAGTTACATAACAGTTTTCTATTAGCTTCACATCTGGGATCCACCTGTTCGGGTGTGGTGCCAGCACATTCCCAAAGCAGTAAACACCTGTGTGTGTGTGTGTGTGTGTGTGTGTGTGTGTGTGTGTGTGTGTGTGTGTGTGTGTGTGTGCGTGCGTGCGTGCGTGCGTGCGTGTGTGTGTGAGAGAGAGAGAGCGAGATCTGAGAGCCCGCTGCATCATTGTTTCCAAAGGCTGCTGCCGTGGTAGCAGTAGGGCAAGGGAGGCTGACCAAAACACTTTCGCATAAATCTGCCTTTCAAAGGGCGACCTTGTGTGTGTGTGTGCACAATCTTCCCACTCTTGTTTGCCTCGGCGCTAATACCACATGTGAGAAAGACAGAGAGAGAGCGAGAGAGAGGGGATAGGAAGAGATGTGAAGAAAAGGAGAGAGAGGGAGGATAGGAAGAGATGAGAAGAAAAGGAGAGAGAGAGAGGATAGGAAGAGATGTGAAGAAAAGGAGAGAGAGAGAGGATAGGAAGAGATGTGAAGAAAAGGAGAGAGAGGGAGGATAGGAAGAGATGTGAAGAAAAGGAGAGAGAGGGAGGATAGGAAGAGATGTGAAGAAAAGGAGAGAGAGGGAGGATAGGAAGAGATGTGAAGAAAAGGAGAGAGAGACAAAGATGTGCTGACCTCCAGCCTCCTTCTTCCTGCCTCCATCCTCACTCTCCCACACAGCCAGTACAATAGATTTAATAATGTTATATAATAATTACACCCTTAAAATCAACGGGGCGGAATAGATCAGGAGTAGGCTAGTCTAACTGTGGCTGAGGCTGGAACTGAGTTAGTTAGGTCATGGGCTCCTGTGTACATTGTGTACATTTCCCCATAGACCCAGACCATGTTAATTGGGGGACTTGAACGGGCCACAGAAATCTACTTGTCTCCTCGTCTGGGAAATAAAAGAGCATGAGAACCTTTTATCCAGAACCGGGCCAGAGGGCAGTTTGGACAAATGTCAGATGGGCTGATCAATTGACCATTATCGTTATTTATTTCAAGGAAAATAATGGGCCGGTGTGTTTGAAATCCCCAGGCGATTTCTGGTCCTGGTCCATCTCCCTGCTTTCTTCCATAATACATGTTTCTAAGATGTCTCTGTCTCTGTCTCTATATCTGTCTCTATATCTATATCTATATCTATATCTATATCTATATCTATATCTATATCTATCTCTGTCTCTATTTCTGTCTCTGTCTCTATTTCTGTCTCTGTCTCTGTCTCTGTCTCTGTCTCTCTGTCTCTCTGTCTCTCTGTCTCTCTGTCTCTCTGTCTCTCTGTCTCTCTGTCTCTCTGTCTCTCTGTCTCTCTGTCTCTGTCTCTGTCTCTGTCTCTGTCTCTGTCTCTTCAGAGTTCTCAGACACAACACCAAAACACATATATGTGTCACTGATCAGGATCCAGTCGAATTATACTAGTCTGATAAATCTGAGTGTGTGTGTGTTTGTTTGTGTGTGAGTGTTGTTGCTGTTGCACACTGATTTGAAGGCCCCTCTCTGCCCCCACCATAGTTGCGCTGCCATTTCTCTCTGCATTCAAATCAAATCAAATTGTGTTGGTCACGTACACATATTTAGCAGATGTTATTGCGGGTGTAGCTCCAACAGTGCAGCAGTATTTAACAATTCACAACAAATCACACAAAGTAAAATAATATTAGGACGATCTATGTCTGAGTGGCATTGACTAAAATGCAGCAGAATACAGTATATACATATGAAATGAGTTAAACAGTATGTAAACATTATTAAAGTGACTAGCGTTCCATTTAAAGTGACCAGTGATTCCATGTCTATGTACATAGGGAAGCAGCCTTTAAGGTGCAGGGTTGAGTAACCGGGTGGTAGCTGGCTAGTGATGGCTTTTTAACAGTCTGATGGCCTTGGGACGTTTTTAAGTCTCTTGGTCCCAGCTTTGATGCACCTGTACTGACCTCGCCTTTTGGATGGTAGCGTAGTGAACAGGCCGTGGCTCGGGTGGTTGTTGTCCTTGATGATCTTTTTGGCCTTCCTGTGACATCGGGTGCTGTAGGTGTCCTGGAGGGTGGGTAGTTTGCCCCCAGTAATGCGTTGTGCAGACCACACCACCTTCTGGAGAGCCCTGCGGTTGCGGGCAGTGCAGTTGCCGTACCAGGCGGTGATACAGCCCGACAGGATGTTCTCAATTGTGTATCTGTAAAAGTTTGTGAGGGTCATAGGGGCAAGCCGAATTTCTTCAGCCTCCTGAGGTGAAATAGGCGCTGTTGCGCCTTCTTCACCATACTGTCTGTGTGGGTGGACCATTTCAGATTGTCAGTGATGTGTACACTGAGGAACTTTAAGCTTTTAACTAGTCTCTACAATTTTTTCCTGATGTCTTGGCTGATTTCTTTTGACTTTCCCATGATGTCAAGCAAAGAGACACTAAGTTAGAAGGTAGGCCTTGAAATACATCCACAGGTACACCTCCAATTGACTCAAATGATGTCAATTAGCCAATCAGAAGCTTCTAAAGCCATGTCATCATTTTCTGGAATTTTCCAAGCTGTTTAAAGGCACAGTCAACTTAGTGTATGTAAACTTCTGACCCACTGGAATTGTGATACAGTGAATTATAAGTGAAATAATCAGTCTGTAAACAATTTGCTGGAAAAATTACTTGTGTCATGCACAAAGTAGATGTCCTAAACAACTTGCCAAAAGTATAGTTTGTTAACAAGAAATGTGTGGAATGGTTGAAAAATGAGTTTTAATGACTCCAACCTAAGTGTATGTAAACCTCCGACTTCAACTGTTCATCTTGTGTCGTTCAACACAGTAACAACCATCAGAGGAGTATGTGTGTGTTTGTGCTTTTGTGTGTGTGTGTGTGTGTGTGTGTGTGTGTGTGTGTGTGTGTGTGTGTGTGTGTGTGTGTGTGTGTGTGTGTGTGCGCGCGTGCGTGCGTGCGTGCGTGCGTGCGTGCGTGCGTGCGTGCGTGTGTGTGTGTGTGTTTGCGGTTGCAGGGAGGGTGTGTGTGTGTGTGTGTGTGTGTGTGTGTGTGTGTGTGTGTGTGTGTGTGTGTGTGTGTGTGTGTGTGTGTGTGTGTGTGTGTGTGTGTGTGTGTGTGTTTGAGACGAGGCTGTTATGACACTCAGGTCAGGCTCCCATTGAGCTCTTTTCCAGTTAGCTTCTTTTTTCACAGAGTTACACAACACATGTTGGAAAGCCCCTAACAGGACTAAACACACTCCCTAACCTGTCGTGGGAACGAAGACACCAGCTCTTTCTCCTGGTCTGACCTTGGGACTGTTTCTCACTCTGACTGTTTTGGACATGCCGAGAGAGAGAGAGAGAGAGAGAGGGGGGGATGCAACAGTTAATTGAGTTAGTGGATGTCAGGCTCCTTTTACTGGGTTACATCTGACTATGTGGAGAGGAATGTCCACACGCAAGTACTGCCAGAGTAGCGAGAGTTGAGGAGGAAATCCACTAGTCCAAATAACACTTCACTGTTGACTATATCATCACTGGAGCTTGATTCTGCGGTGCCTCATGCTAATATCCATCGTTGTGAAATGTTCAAACTACTTTTCATGTCCTTCAGCAAAACCTCAGTTCAGACTTTCAAAGGTCAAGACTTTTACTAATTCTAAGCTTCAAGTGTCCAACAGGTAAATCTTTACTTCTGACAGCATACCCATTGAACATTGTGCAAGTACCTTGGTTTCTCGATTCATAAAGATACTCTTTGAAGAGGTAGGGTTTCTGATATTTTCGGAAGGCGGGCAGGGACTCTGCTGTCCTAGCTTCAGGGGAAAGATGGTTCCACCATTGGGGTACCAGAACAGAGAAGAGCTTGGACTGGGCTGAGCTGGAGCTGTCCTCCTGTAGGGGTGGGAGGTCCAAGAGACCAGAGGTGGCAGAACAGAGTACTCGGGTTGGGGTGTAGGGTTTGAGCAGAGCCTGAAGGTAGGGAGGGGCAGTTCCTCTCTGTAGGCAAGTACCATGGTCTTGTAGTGGATGCGAGCTTTGACTGGAAGCCAGTGGAGTGTGCGGAGGAGCGGGGTGACATAGGACTACTTGGGAAGGTCGAACACCATGCGGGCTGCATTGTTCTAGATAAGTTGCAGGGGTTTAAAGTTCACAATAACAAATTGGCACACATTTTAAAGGTGTTTTTCAGACAAAAATCTTCTTCTTGCCTTTCCTTTTGTCTTTCCGCTAAGAAAAGACAAGTGTCTTCCACCTTCCTCCCCATCCTTGATTTTGGTGATTAAGCCTAATATAGACTTAAGCATCAGAGTCAACTGCACCTGTTGAACACCTTGTATTGTGGAGCGTTGAGATTTGTTGTAGTTTGCAAACCCCTCCCACATCACTGCTTATTGGATCAGAAGTTCGGGTGGACCTTCCTAGGTGCCTACAGGCTGAACATGGTTTCTTTCTAAGGCTATGGTAAACATCCGCTGTACCTCTGTTCCTTGACCAGAACCACGTCCGAGGTTCTAAAACCCAGTCAGCGACTGACTTTCAGTTGCGTTTCTGTCAAGTTGATTAAGCTATTCTCCTCCTTAGAACAGAGTTGGAACCCAGTGGGATACTGATTTAATACTGCTGGGGTATTGACCAGGGTTTTTGGAGTGGTATGTGTGTGTGGAATGGGGGTGTGTTTCTGAACTCCCCGCTCTCATGGAGAACAGAATTTCCCATTTAAAAACATGTTTTCCCAAACACACTCGCTCGTCTCAGATCAGAGAAAGCCTGCCAGTGGTCTTGCATTTTCTGGCCACATCCCTCCCTTCTCTGTTATCCTTCTCTCCATACCTCTTTTTATCCCTACTTCAGTCTCTCTCTCTCTTTCTCGCTCTCTCTCTCAACCCCTTCACCCACCCCTCTCCTCTGTGTCATCCCTCGCTCTATCCCTCCTCCACTAGACCTCTACCCCAGTAGTGAGATCAAAGCTCCCTGTCATCCAGACTCCATCCTGTCTCTGCTGAAAGAGTTGACTCTAATTCTCCCCCCTCTGTCTCTCTACTCGCTCTCTCTCTCTCTCTACTCTCTCTCTCTCTACTCTCTCTTTCTTTCTCTCTACTCTCTTTCTCTCTCTTTCTCACTCTACTCAATTACAATTCAATTTAAATTGAAGGGCTTTATTGGCATTGGAAACATAGGTAAACATTGCCAAAGCAAATGAAGTAGACAATAAACAAAAGTGAAATAAACAATACAAATGTGCAGTAAACATTACTGTCACAGCAGTCGCAAAAGAATAAAGACATTTCAAATGTCATATTATGTCTAAATACATTCTTGTAATGATGTGCAAATAGTTAAAGTACAAAAAGGAAAATAAATAAACATAAATATGGGTTGTATATACAATGGTGTTTGTTCTTCACTGGTTGCCCTTTTCTTGTGGCAACAGGTCACAAATCTTGCTGCTGTGATTGCACACTATGGTATTTCACCCAGTAGATATGTGAATTTATCAAAATTGGGTATGTTTTCAAATTATTTGTGGATCTGTGTAAACTGAGGGAAATATGTGTCTTTAATATGGTCATACATTTGCAGGAGGTTAGGAAGTGCAGCTCAGTTTCCACCTTATTTTGTGGGCAGTGTGCAGAAAGCCTGTCTTCTCTTGAGAGCCAGGTCTGCCTTCGGTGGCCTTTCTCAATAGCAAGGCTATGCTCTGATTCTGTACATTTCCTTAAGTTTGGGTCAGTCACAGTGGTCAGGTATTCTGCCACTGTGTACTCTCTGTTTAGGTTCAAATTGCATTCTAGTTTGCAGTTGTTTTGTAAATTCTTTCCAATGTGTCACGTAATTATCTTTTTGTTTTCTCATGATTTGGTTGGGTCTAATTGTGTTCTTTCCTGGGGGAAGGACCAGCTTGCTTAGGGGGCTCTTCTCCAGGTTTATTTAAAATTGTATTTGTCACACGAGCTGAACACAGCAGGTGTAGACCTTACAGGGAAATGCTTACTTACAAGCGTAAACTTCCTGCTACTCAGGCCCAGAAGCTAATATATGCATAGTATGAATAGAAAACACTCTGAAGTTTCCAAAACTGTTTGAATGATGTCTGTGAGTATAACATAACTCATATGGCAGGCGAAAACCTGAGAACAATCCTACCAGGAGTGCGAAATCTGATGTTTGTTGTTTTTCAACTCATTTCCTTTCTAATATACAGTGTTTATGGGATCAAAAAATACCATTCTAGCTTTTATGGCTGAGTAGCAGGCAGTTTGGGCACGCTTTCATCCAAAATTCCCAATGCTACCCCCTAACCTAGAGAAGTTAAGGAGAAGTATATCTTTAATTCTGTGCATAACAGTTGTATCTTTTATCAAAGTTTATGATGAGTATTTCTGTAAATTGATGTGGCTCTCTGAAAATTTGCCGGATGATTTCGAGGCACAACATTACTGACCAACATTACTGACCATAACGCGCCAATGTAAACTGAGATTTTTTGATATAAATATGAACTTTATCAAACAAAACATAAATGTATTGTGTAACATGAAGTCCTATGAGTGCCATCTGATGAAGATCATCAAAAGTTATTGATACATTTTATCTCTATTTCTGCTTTTTGTGACTCCTCCTTTTGGCTGGAAAATGGCTGTATGTGTTTTTGTGACGATGCTCTGACCTAACAAAGTCATATGGTGTGCTTTCACTGTAAAGCCTTTTTGAAATCGGACACGATGGGTAGAGTAACAAGAAGTTAAGCTTTAATTTGGTGCATGAAAGTTAAATATTTCAAAAAATATATTTTTGAATTTCGCCTTTTCAGCGAAAAGTTGTCGAGGGGTTCCGTTAGCGGAAACACTTTGAAGTTTATGGAAATGTGAAAGGAATGTAGTAGAATATAACACAATAGATCTGGTAAAAGATAATACAAAGAAGAAGAAAAACTTTCTTTTGTATTTTTTGTACCACCATCAATGCAAGAGAAAGGCCATCATGTATTATTCCAGCCCAGGAATTTAGACTTTGGCCACTAGCTGGAATCAGTGTATGTGCAAAGTTTTAGACTGATCCAATGAACCATTGCATTTCTGTTCAAAATTATGTATCAAGACTGCTCAAATGAGCCTAATTTGTTTATTAATAACTTTTTATGTTCAAAATTGTGCACTCTCCTCAAACAATAGCATGGTATTCTTTCACTGTAATAACTACTGTAAATTGGACAGTGCAGTTAGATTAACAAGATTTAAGCTTTCTGCCAATATCAGATATGTTTATGTCCTGGGAAATGTTCTTGTTACTTACAACCTCATACTAATCGCATTAGCCTACGTTAGCGCAACCGTTCCGTGGAAGGGACACAGATCCCGAAGAAGTTTTAATTAACCAACAATGCAGTTTTAAGAAAATAATTGTAAAGTAAAAAATGTATAACAAAAAAGAATAAAGAAAAGTAACAATTATTAAAGAGCGGCACTAAAATTACAAAAGCGAGGCTATATACATGCGGTACCGGTACAGATTCACCGGTAAGTCGAGGTAATTGTGGTAATATGTACATGTAGGTAGAGTTAAAGTGACTATTCATAGATAATAAACAGAGAGTAGCAAATCTCGGTAGCCATTTGATTAGCTGTTCAGGAGTCTTATGGCTTAGGGGTAGAAGCTGTTAAGAATTATTTAGGACCTACACATGGAGCTCTGGTACCGCTTGCCGTGCGGTATCAGAGAGAACGGTCTATGATTAGAGTGTCTTTGACAATTGGCGTCTTTGACAATTGGCGGTGTCTTTACCTGACACTACACAGGTATAGAGGTCCTGGATGGCAGGAAGCTTGGTCCCAGTGATGTACTGGGCCGTATGCACTACCCCCTGTAGTGCCTTGGGGTCGGAGGCCGAGCAGTTGCAATAACTGGCAGTGATCCAATCAGTCAGTATGCTCTCGATGGTGCAGCTGTAGAACTTTTTGAGGATCTGAGGACCCATGCCAAATCTTTTCAGTCTCCTGAGGTGTCACGCCCTGGCCATAGAGAAGCTTTAATTCTATCTTTTGGTTAGGCCAGGGTGTGACTAGGGTGGGCATTCTAGTTTCTTTATTTCTATGTTTGTGTGGTTCCCAATCAGAGGCAGTTGTCTATCGTTGTCTCTGATTGGGGATGATATATAAGTTGGCGTTTTCCGTTGGGTTTTGTGGATAGTTATTTTCTGTTTAGTGTCTGCACCTGACAGAACTGTTTCGTTTTTTCCACTTTGTTATTTTGTTCCAGTGTTTTTGAGAAATAAAATATCATGAACACTGACCACGCTGCGCTTTGGTCCATGCCTTCCGACGAGAATCGTTACATGAGGGGTAATAGGTTTTCTCGTACCCTCTTCACAACTGTCTTGGTGTGTTTGGGCCATGAGAGTTTGTTGTCGATGTGGACACCAAGGAACTTGAAGCTCTCACCCTGGTCCACTACAGCCCCGTCGATGAGAATGGTGCCGTGCTCAGTCCTCCTTTTCCTGTAGTCCACAATCATCTCCTTTGTCTTGATCATGTTGAGGGAGAGGTTGTTGTCCTTGCACCACACTGCCAGGTCTCTGACCTCCTCCCTATAGGCTGTCTCATTGTTGTCAGTGATCAGGCCTATCACTGCTGTGTCATTAGCAAACTCAATGATGGTGTTGGAGTCATACCTGGCCATGCAGTCATGAGTGAACAGGGAGCCCCCTGAGGGGCCCCCATGTTGAAGATCAGCATGGCGGATGTGTTGTTACCTACCCTTACCACCTGGGGGCGCCCCGTCAGGAAGTCCAGGATCCAGTTGCAGAGAGAGGTGTTAAGTCTCAGGGTCCTTAGCTTAGTGATGAGCTTTGAGGGTACTATAGTGTTGAACGCTGAGCTGTAGTCAATGAATAGGGCAGTGTGGAGTGCAATAGAGATTGCATCATCTGTGGATCTGTTGGGGCAGTTTGCAAATTGGATTGGGTCTAGGGTTTCTGGGATAATAGTGTTGATGTGAGCCATGACCAGCCTTTCAAAGCATTTCATGGCTACAGACGCGAGTGCTACGGGTCGGTAGTCATTTAGGCAGGTTACGTTAGTGTTCTTGGGCACAGGGACCATTGTGGTCTGCTTGAAACATGTTGGTATTACAAACTCAGTCAGGGACATGTTGAAAATGTCAGTGAAAACACTTGCCAGTTGGTCAGTGCATGCTCTGAGTACACGTCCTGGTAATCCATCTGGCCCTGAGGCCTTGTGAACGTTGACCTGTTCAAAGGTCTTGCAGACATCGGCTACGGAGAGTGTGATCACACAGTCATCCGGAACAGTTGATGTTCTCATGCATGCTTCAGTGTTACTTGCTTAGAAGCAAGCATAGAAGTAATTTAGCTTTTCTGGTATGCTCATGTCACTGGGCAGCTCGCGTTTGTGCTTCCCTTTGTAGTCTGTAATAGATTGCAAGACCCTGCCACATTCGAAGAGCGTAGTATGATTCAATCTTAGTCCTGTATTGACGGTCTGCCTGTTTGATGGTTGGTCGGAGGGCATAGCAGGATTTCTTATAAGCTTCCAGGTTAGAGTCTGGCTCTTTGAAAACAGCGGCTCTACCCTTTAGCTCTGTGCGGATGTTGCCTGTAATTCATGGCTTATGATTGAAGTATGTACGTACTGTCACTGTGGGGACGACGTCATCGATGCACTTATTGTTGAAGCCAGTGACTGATGTGGTGTACTCCTCGATGCCATCAGAAGTTGTCTTGCCGGGTGTCTGAAATAAATCCTTTGCGTCCAACTTTTTAAAGAAAGAATTTTCTTCCAGTACGGGGTGAGTAATTGCTCTCCTGATTTCTATAAGCTATTTTCGGTCATAAGACATGGTGGCAGATACATTATGTGCAAAATAAGTTAAAAATAATGCGGAAAAAACACACGCAATAGCACAATTGGTTAGGGGACCATAAAACGGCAGCCATCTCCTCCGGCGCCATTCCTTGCCGTGTAGGTGATGGCTTTGTTGTGGAAGGTTTGGGAAATGCTTCCTTTTAGGTGGTGATAGAATTTAACGGCTCTTTTCTGGATTTTGATCATTAACGGGTATTGGCCTTTCTCTTTCCCTACTCTCTCTGTCTGAAGAATGTAGGTCCACACACATATTTGGTCTCCTTTGGAAATCCCAATCTACTCATTCAGGAGGACTTTACTGAGAGACATTGCCATAATACCCACCCCGATAGTAAAGTTTATATCAAAGGAAGCAAACAAATGTAATTAGGCATAGGACATGAATAAAGGTTAAGTTAAGGTTAGGTATGGTTTCATTATAGATTCCTGGTATTGTTTCAGTGAAGTTAAGGCAAGAGTTAGAGTTAGGGAGAGGCATAAAAGGTAGCATTGGGTTAGCGTACCGACCGGCCGCCGCAATTCATTTTCTGCCTTTTAAATATACACTGCCTGTATAAAATGATAATAATGATTCTAATGATAATATTAATAAATGCTTCGATAGTATTTTCCTCAGGCTGCCGGATCTGTTCTCATATACTGTAGTAAATACACACTGGGCTTAGTGAAGAATGGAAGGTATGTAGGCTGGTTGTATAATGCTGGGATACAGAACTATAGGAAGAACACCTGTGTGTGTGTGTGTCTCTCACTTTCTCTCTCTCTCTCCTTCTCTCTCTCCTTCTCTCTCTCCCTCGCTCTCTCTTTCTCTTTCTCTCTCTATCTCTCTCCTTCTCTCTCTCCCTCTCTCTCTCTTTCTCTTTCTCTCTCTATCTCTCTCCGTCTCTCTCGCTCTCTATCTCTTTCTCTCGTTCTCTCTCTTTCTCTCTCTCTGCCTCTCCTCTCTCTCTCTGTCTTTTTATCCAGGTCAAAGAGTCACACTCCTGTGTGTGCGTCATCCTAGTATGTGATAAATATATCCTTTGGTAGTCTAAATCAACAGCAGCCTCCTAATCTGACAAGTCTATCAGAACAGAGAGAGAGGTATTCAGTCAGTCAGCACTACACACACACCTACACAGTGGCGCCCACCCACACACCATATCTTGCCCATATTCAGACTTTATCCAATAGGGCTGTTTCCCTATTTCCCCTACCTTATGGTTCCTGGCCGGACTCTCTAGCCTCAAAGCCTCCTGCCTTTATTTAAGGGGGTATGCTGGCCCAGGGGGTATTTGAGTCCAAAACACATTGACATTATATTGAGGTTTAAACAACCTGTCAGTAATATAACATGAATAGTATGCTGTCTGTCTGTCAGTAATATAATATTAATAATATGGTGTCTGTCAGTAATATATCATTAATAGTATGCTGTCTGTCTGTCAGTAATATAACATTAATAATATGGTGTCTGTCAGTAATATATCATTAATAATATGCTGTCTGTCTGTCAGTAATATAACATTAATAGTATGCTGTCTGTCTGTCAGTAATATAACATTAATAATATGGTGTCTGTCAGTAATATAACATTAATAATATGGTGTCTGTCAGTAATATAACATTAATAGTATGCTGTCTGTCAGTAATATAACATTAATAATATGGTGTCTGTCAGTAATATATCATTAATAATATGGTGTCTGTCAGTATTATAACATTAATAGTATGCTGTCTGTCTGTCAGTAATATAACATTAATAGTATTGTAACGGTCCTGACCTGTTTTATGTTGTTTTTTGTATGTGTTTAGGTCAGGGCATGTGTTTTGGGTGGGCAGTCTATGTTATCTGTTTCTATGTTGGTTTTGGGTTGCCTGGTATGGCTCTTAATTAGAGGCAGGTGGTTTGCGTTTTCCTCTAATTAAGAGTCATATTTAGGTAGGGCGTTCTCACTGTTTGTTTGTGGGTGATTGTCTCCTGTATCGTCGTATGTATGTACCATACGGGACTGTTTGGCTGTTCGTTTATTTTGATGTCGTCTGTTTCCTGTCCGTGAGTTTACGTGTAGTTATGTAAGTTTATGTTCAGGTTTCGTCGACGTCGTTTTCTTGTTTTGTAAATTTGTAAGCGTTTTGTTTTTCGTGTTGCCATCGTCGTATTGAAATAAAAGATGGCTTATTTCCCTACTGCTGCATTTTGGTCTGATGTTCCTTCTCTCCTCTCCTCGTCCGAGGATGAGGAGAAAGACAGCCCTTACAAGTATGGTGTCTGTCAGTAATATAACATTAATAATATGGTGTCTGTCAGTAATATAACATTAATAATATGGTGTCTGTCAGTATTATAACATTAATAATATGGTGTCTGTCAGTAATATATCATTAATAATATGGTGTCTGTCAGTAATATATCATTAATAATATGGTGTCTGTCAGTAATATAACATTACTACTATGGTGTCTGTCAGTAATATAA
>NC_074705.1:8977713-9000213 GCF_029448725.1 Salvelinus fontinalis
AGTGTTATAGTGTATAGTGTGTTATAGAGTAAAGAGTCTTATATTGTATAGAGTGTTATAGAGTGTTATAGTGTATAGTGTGTTATAGAGTAAAGAGTCTTATATTGTATAGAGTGTTATAGAGTGTTATAGAGTAAAGAGTCTTATATTGTATAGAGTATAGAGTGTTATAGAGTAAAGAGTGTTATAGTGTATAGAGTGTTATAGAGTGTTATAGTGTATAGTGTGTTATAGTGTAAAGAGTGTTATAGTGTAAAGAGTGTTATAGTGTATAGTGTGTTATAGTGTATAGTGTGTTATAGTGTAAAGAGTGTTATAGTGAACAGAATGTTTTTGTGTTATAGTGTATAGAGTGTTATAGTGTTATAGAGTAAAGAGTGTTATAGTGTATAGAGTGTTATAGAGTGTTATAGTGGTATAGTGTATAGAGTGTTATAGAGTGTTATAGTGTATAGTGTGTTATAGAGTAAAGAGTCTTATATTGTATAGAGTGTTATAGAGTGTTATAGTGTATAGTGTGTTATAGAGTAAAGAGTCTTATATTGTATAGAGTGTTATAGAGTGTTATAGAGTAAAGAGTGTTATAGTGTATAGAGTGTTATAGAGTGTTATAGTGTATAGTGTGTTATAGTGTAAAGAGTGTTATAGTGAACAGAATGTTATTGTGTTATAGTGTATAGAGTGTTATAGTGTTATAGAGTAAAGAGTGTTATAGTGTATAGAGTGTTATAGAGTGTTATAGAGTGTTATAGTGTATAGTGTGTTATAGAGTAAAGAGTCTTATATTGTATAGAGTGTTATAGAGTGTTATAGTGTTATAGAGTAAAGAGTGTTATAGTGAACAGAATGTTATTGTGGTATAGTGTATAGAGTGTTATAGTGTTATAGAGTAAAGAGTGTTATAGTGTATAGAGTGTTATAGAGTGTTATAGAGTGTTATAGTGTATAGTGTGTTATAGAGTAAAGAGTCTTATATTGTATAGAGTGTTATAGAGTGTTATAGTGTATAGTGTGTTATAGAGTAAAGAGTCTTATATTGTATAGAGTATAGAGTGTTATAGAGTAAAGAGTGTTATAGTGTATAGAGTGTTATAGAGTGTTATAGTGTATAGTGTGTTATAGTGTAAAGAGTGTTATAGTGAACAGAATGTTATTGTGTTATAGTGTATAGAGTGTTATAGTGTTATAGAGTAAAGAGTGTTATAGTGTATAGAGTGTTATAGAGTGTTATAGAGTGTTATAGTGTATAGAGTGTTATAGTGTACAGAATGTTATTGTGTAAAGAGTGTTATAGTTTTATAGTGTTATATTGTGTTATAGTGTATAGAGTGTTATAGTGTGTTATAGTGTGTTATAGTGTATAGAGTGTTACAGTTTTATAGTGTGTTATAGTGTATAGAGTGCTATGGTGTTATAGTGTGTTATAGTGTATAGAGTGTTATAGTGTGTTATAGTGTGTTATAGTGTAAAGAGTGTTATAGTTTGTGTGTGGCTCAGTTGGTAGAGCATGGCGCTTGCAACGCCAGGGTTGTGGGTTCATTCCCCACGGTGGGACCAGGATGAATATGTATGAACTTTCCAATTTGTAAGTCGCTCTGGATAAGAGCGTCTGCTAAATGATGTAAATGTAAATGTAAATGTATAGAGTGTTATAGTGTGTTATAGTGTATAGAGTGTTATAGTGTGTTATAGTGTATAGAGTATTATGGTGTTATAGTGTGTTATAGTGTATAGAGTGTTATAGTGTGTTATAGTGTATAGAGTGTAATAGTGTATAGAGTGTTATAGTGTATAGAGTGTTTTAGAGTGTAATAGTGTATAGAGTGTTATAGTGTTATAGAGTGTTATAGGGTATAGATTGGTATAGTGTATAGAGTGTTATAGAGTGTTATAGGGTATAGAGTGTTATAGTGTTATAGAGTGTTATAGGGTATAGATTGGTATAGTGTATAGAGTGTTATAGAGTGTTATAGTGTATAGAGTGTTATAGTGTATAGAGTGTTATAGTGTTATAGAGTAAAGAGTGGTATAGTGTATAGAGTGTTATAGAGTGTTATAGTGTATAGAGTGTTATAGAGTGTTATAGTGTATAGAGTGGTATTGTGTTATAGAGTGTTATAGTGTATAGAGTGTTATAGAGTAAAGAGTCTTATATTGTATAGAGTGTTATAGAGTGTTATAGAGTAAAGAGTCTTATATTGTATAGAGTATAGAGTGTTATAGAGTAAAGAGTGTTATAGTGTATAGAGTGTTATAGAGTGTTATAGTGTATAGTGTGTTATAGTGTAAAGAGTGTTATAGTGAACAGAATGTTATTGTGTTATAGTGTATAGAGTGTTATAGAGTGTTATAGAGTGTTATAGTGTATAGAGTGTTATAGTGTACAGAATGTTATTGTGTAAAGAGTGTTATAGTTTTATAGTGTTATATTGTGTTATAGTGTATAGAGTGTTATAGTGTGTTATAGTGTGTTATAGTGTAAAGAGTGTTATAGTTGTATAGTGTGTTATAGTGTATAGAGTGTTATAGTGTGTTATAGTGTATAGAGTGTTATAGTGTGTTATAGTGTATAGAGTATTATGGTGTTATAGTGTGTTATAGTGTATAGAGTGTTATAGTGTGTTATAGTGTATAGAGTGTAATAGTGTATAGAGTGTTATAGTGTATAGAGTGTTTTAGAGTGTAATAGTGTATAGAGAGTTATAGTGTTATAGAGCGTTATAGGGTATAGATTGGTATAGTGTATAGAGTGTTATAGAGTGTTATAGGGTATAGAGTGTTATAGTGTTATAGAGTGTCATAGGGTATAGATTGGTATAGTGTATAGAGTGTTATAGAGTGTTATAGTGTATAGAGTGTTATAGTGTATAGAGTGTTATAGTGTTATAGAGTAAAGAGTGTTATAGTGTTATAGAGTGTTATAGAGTGTTATAGTGTATAGAGTGGTATAGTGTTATAGAGTGTTATAGTGTATAGAGTGTAATAGTGTATAGAGTGTTATAGTGTTATAGAGTGTTATAGTGTATAGAGTGTTATAGTGTATAGAGTGTTATAGTGTTATAGAGTGTTATAGTGTATAGAGTGTAATAGTGTTATAGAGTGTTATAGTGTTATAGAGTGTTATAGAGTGTATAGAGTGTTATAGAGTGTTATAGTGTATAGAGTGTTATAGAGTGTTATAGTGTATAGAGTGGTATAGTGTTATAGAGTGTTATAGTGTATAGAGTGTAATAGTGTATAGAGTGTTATAGTGTTATAGAGTGTTATAGTGTATAGAGTGTTATAGTGTATAGAGTGTCATAGAGTAAAGAGTCTTATATTGTATAGAGTATAGAGTGTTATAGAGTAAAGAGTGTTACAGTGTATAGAGTGTTATAGAGTGTTATAGTGTATAGTGTGTTATAGTGAACAGAATGTTATTGTGTTATAGTGTATAGAGTGTTATAGTGTTATAGAGTAAAGAGTGTTATAGTGTATAGAGTGTTATAGAGTGTTATAGAGTGTTATAGTGTATAGTGTGTTATAGAGTGTTATAGTGTATAGTGTGTTATAGAGTGTTATAGTGTATAGTGTGTTATAGAGTAAAGAGTCTTATATTGTATAGAGTGTTATAGAGTGTTATAGTGTATAGTGTGTTATAGAGTAAAGAGTCTTATATTGTATAGAGTGTTATAGAGTGTTATAGAGTAAAGAGTGTTATAGTGTATAGAGTGTTATAGAGTGTTATAGTGTATAGTGTGTTATAGTGTAAAGAGTGTTATAGTGAACAGAATGTTATTGTGTTATAGTGTATAGAGTGTTATAGTGTTATAGAGTAAAGAGTGTTATAGTGTATAGAGTGTTATAGAGTGTTATAGAGTGTTATAGTGTATAGTGTGTTATAGAGTGAAGAGTCTTATATTGTATAGAGTGTTATAGAGTGTTATAGTGTTATAGAGTAAAGAGTGTTATAGTGAACAGAATGTTATTGTGGTATAGTGTATAGAGTGTTATAGTGTTATAGAGTAAAGAGTGTTATAGTGTATAGAGTGTTATAGAGTGTTATAGAGTGTTATAGTGTATAGTGTGTTATAGAGTAAAGAGTCTTATATTGTATAGAGTGTTATAGAGTGTTATAGTGTATAGAGTGTTATAGAGTGTTATAGGGTATAGAGTGTTATAGTGTTATAGAGTGTTATAGGGTATAGATTGGTATAGTGTATAGAGTGTTATAGAGTGTTATAGTGTATAGAGTGGTATAGTGTTATAGAGTGTTATAGTGTATAGAGTGTTATAGAGTAAAGAGTCTTATATTGTATAGAGTATAGAGTGTTATAGAGTAAAGAGTGTTATAGTGTATAGAGTGTTATAGAGTGTTATAGTGTATAGTGTGCTATAGTGTAAAGAGTGTTATAGTGAACAGAATGTTATTGTGTTATAGTGTATAGAGTGTTATAGTATTATAGAGTAAAGAGTGTTATAGTGTATAGAGTGTTATAGAGTTTTATAGAGTGTTATAGTGTATAGAGTGTTATAGTGTACAGAATGTTATTGTGTAAAGAGTGTTATAGTTTTATAGTGTTATATTGTGTTATAGTGTATAGAGTGTTATAGTGTGTTATAGTGTGTTATAGTGTATAGAGTGTTATAGTTTTATAGTGTGTTATAGTGTATAGAGTGTTATGGTGTTATAGTGTGTTATAGTGTATAGAGTGTTATAGTGTGTTATAGTGTGTTATAGTGTAAAGAGTGTTATAGTTTTATAGTGTGTTATAGTGTATAGAGTGTTATAGTGTGTTATAGTGTATAGAGTGTTATAGTGTGTTATAGTGTATAGAGTATTATGGTGTTATGGTGTGTTATAGTGTATAGAGTGTTATAGTGTGTTATAGTGTATAGAGTGTAATAGTGTATAGAGTGTTATAGTGTATAGAGTGTTTTAGAGTGTAATAGTGTATAGAGTGTTATAGTGTTATAGAGTGTTATAGGGTATAGATTGGTATAGTGTATAGAGTGTTATAGAGTGTTATAGGGTATAGAGTGTTATAGTGTTATAGAGTGTTATAGGGTATAGATTGGTATAGTGTATAGAGTGTTATAGAGTGTTATAGTGTATAGAGTGTTATAGTGTATAGAGTGTTATAGTGTTATAGAGTAAAGAGTGGTATAGTGTATAGAGTGTTATAGAGTGTTATAGTGTATAGAGTGTTATAGTGTTATAGTGTATAGAGTGGTATAGTGTTATAGAGTGTTATAGAGTGTATAGAGTGTAATAGTGTATAGAGTGTTATAGTGTTATAGAGTGTTATAGTGTATAGAGTGTTATAGTGTATAGAGTGTTATAGTGTTATAGAGTGTTATAGTGTATAGAGTGTAATAGTGTTATAGAGTGTTATAGTGTTATAGAGTGTTATAGAGTGTATAGAGTGTTATAGAGTGTTATAGTGTATAGAGTGTTATAGAGTGTTATAGTGTATAGAGTGGTATAGTGTTATAGAGTGTTATAGTGTATAGAGTGTAATAGTGTATAGAGTGTTATAGTGTTATAGAGTGTTATAGAGTGTTATAGTGTATAGAGTGTTATAGTGTACAGAATGTTATTGTGTAAAGAGTGTTATAGTTTTATAGTGTTATATTGTGTTATAGTGTATAGAGTGTTATAGTGTGTTATAGTGTGTTATAGTGTATAGAGTGTTATAGTTTTATAGTGTGTTATAGTGTATAGAGTGTTATGGTGTTATAGTGTGTTATAGTGTATAGAGTGTTATAGTGTGTTATAGTGTGTTATAGTGTAAAGAGTGTTATAGTTTTATAGTGTGTTATAGTGTATAGAGTGTTATAGTGTGTTATAGTGTATAGAGTGTTATAGTGTGTTATAGTGTATAGAGTATTATGGTGTTATAGTGTGTTATAGTGTATAGAGTGTTATAGTGTGTTATAGTGTATAGAGTGTAATAGTGTATAGAGTGTTATAGTGTATAGAGTGTTTTAGAGTGTAATAGTGTATAGAGTGTTATAGTGTTATAGAGTGTTATAGGGTATAGATTGGTATAGTGTATAGAGTGTTATAGAGTGTTATAGGGTATAGAGTGTTATAGTGTTATAGAGTGTTATAGGGTATAGATATGTATAGTGTATAGAGTGTTATAGAGTGTTATAGTGTATAGAGTGTTATAGTGTATAGAGTGTTATAGTGTTATAGAGTAAAGAGTGGTATAGTGTATAGAGTGTTATAGAGTGTTATAGTGTATAGAGTGTTATAGAGTGTTATAGTGTATAGAGTGGTATAGTGTTATAGAGTGTTATAGTGTATAGAGTGTAATAGTGTATAGAGTGTTATAGTGTTATAGAGTGTTATAGTGTATAGAGTGTTATAGTGTATAGAGTGTTATAGTGTTATAGAGTGTTATAGTGTATAGAGTGTAATAGTGTTATAGAGTGTTATAGTGTTATAGAGTGTTATAGAGTGTATAGAGTGTTATAGAGTGTTATAGTGTATAGAGTGTTATAGAGTGTTATAGTGTATAGAGTGGTATAGTGTTATAGAGTGTTATAGTGTATAGAGTGTAATAGTGTATAGAGTGTTATAGTGTTATAGAGTGTTATAGTGTATAGAGTGTTATAGTGTATAGAGTGTTATAGTGTTATAGAGTGTTATAGTGTATAGAGTGTAATAGTGTTATAGAGTGTTATAGTGTTATAGAGTGTTATAGAGTGTTATAGTGTATAGAGTGTTATAGTGTATAGAGTGTTATAGTGTATAGAGTGTTATAGTGTTATAGAGTGTTATAGTGTATAGAGTGTAATAGTGTTATAGAGTGTTATAGTGTTATAGAGTGTTATAGAGTGTTATAGTGTATAGAGTGTAATAGTGTTATAGAGTGTAATAGTGTATAGAGTGTTATAGAGTGTTATAGTGTATAGAGTGGTATAGTGTATAGAGTGTTATAGAGTGTTATAGTGTATAGAGTGTTATAGTGTATAGAGTGTTATAGAGTGTTATAGTGTATAGAGTGGTATAGTGTATAGAGTGTTTTAGAGTGTTATAGTGTATAGAGTGTTATAGTGTTATAGAGTGTTATAGTGTATAGAGTGTTATAGAGTGTTATAGTGTATAGAGTGTAATAGTGTTATAGAGTGTATAGAGTGTTATAGTGTATAGAGTGTTATAGTGTATAGAGTGTTATAGTGTTATAGAGTGTTAAAGTGTTATAGTGTATAGAGTGTAATAGTGTTATAGAGTGTAATAGTGTATAGAGTGTTATAGTGTATAGAGTGTTATAGAGTGTATAGAGTGTTATAGTGTATAGAGTGTTATAGTGTATAGAGTGTTATAGTGTTATAGAGTGTTATAGTGTATAGAGTGTTATAGTGTATAGAGTGTAATAGTGTTATAGAGTGTTATAGTGTTATAGAGTGTTATAGAGTGTTATAGTGTATAGAGTGTAATAGTGTTATAGAGTGTAATAGTGTATAGAGTGTTATAGTGTATAGAGTGTTATAGAGTGTTATAGTGCATAGAGTGTTATAGTGTATAGAGTGTAATAGTGTTATAGAGTGTTATAGCGTATAGAGTGTTATAGTGTATAGAGTGTTATAGTGTTATAGTGCATAGAGTGTTATAGTGTATAGAGTGTTATAGAGTGTTATAGTGTATAGAGTGTTATAGAGTGTTATAGTGCATAGAGTGTTATAGTGTATAGAGTGTAATAGTGTTATAGAGTGTTATAGTGTATAGAGTGTTATAGTGTTATAGAGTGTTATAGTGTATAGAGTGTTATAGTGTTATAGTGCATAGAGTGTTATAGTGTATAGAGTGTTATAGAGTGTTATAGTGTATAGAGTGTTATAGTGTTATAGAGTAAAGAGTGCTATAGTGTATAGAGTGTTATAGAGTGTTATAGTGTATAGAGTGTTATAGAGTGTTATAGAGTGTTATAGTGTATAGAGTGTTATAGAGTATAGAGTGTTATAGTGTTATAGTGTATAGAGTGTTTTAGTGTATAGAGTGTTATAGTGTTATAGAGTGTTATAGTGTTATAGTGTATAGAGTGGTATAGTGTATCGAGTGTATAGAGTGTTATAGTGTATAGAGTGTTTTAGTGTATAGAGTGTTATAGAGTGTTATAGTGTATAGAGTGTTATAGTGGATAGAGTGTTATAGCGTATAGAGTGTTATAGTGTTATAGAGTGTTATAGTGTTATAGTGTATAGAGTGGTATAGTGTATCGAGTGTATAGAGTGTTATAGTGTATAGAGTGTTTTAGTGTATAGAGTGTTATAGAGTGTTATAGTGTATAGAGTGTTATAGTGGATAGAGTGTTATAGCGTATAGAGTGTTATAGTGTTATAGAGTGTTATAGTGTTATAGTGTATAGAGTGGTATAGTGTATCGAGTGTATAGAGTGTTATAGTGTTATAGAGTGTTATAGTGTTATAGTGTATAGAGTGGTATAGTGTATAGAGTGTTAAAGAGTGTTATAGCGTATAGAGTGTTATAGTGTTATAGAGTGTTATAGTGTTATAGTGTATAGAGTGGTATAGTGTATCGAGTGTATAGAGTGTTATAGTGTTATAGAGTGTTATAGTGTTATAGTGTATAGAGTGGTATAGTGTATAGAGTGTTAAAGAGTGTTATAGTGTATAGAGTGTTATAGTGTTATAGAGTGTTATAGTGTTATAGTGTATAGAGTGGTATAGTGTATCGAGTGTATAGAGTGTGATAGTGTATAGAGTGTTATAGTGGATAGAGTGTTATAGTGGATAGAGTGTATAGAGTGTGATAGTGTATAGAGTGTGATAGTGTATAGAGTGTAATAGTGTATAGAGTGTTATAGTGTATAGGGTGTTATAGTGTATAGAGTGTTATAGTGTATAGAGTGTTATAGTGTTATAGAGTAAAGAGGGTTATAGTGTATAGAGTGTTATAGTGTAGTAGGCACTAGATCTCCAGTGCTCACCCACAGGCCGGTTCAATCTGTGCCTGCACTCTGGAGGGTCCGGGCTAGAGTAGTTATCCAGCCTGGGGGAGTGGTGCCAAGACTGCGCACCAGAGCTCCAGTGCTCCCCCACAGCCCGGCCCTTCAGGTGCCTCCTCCTAACACCAAGCCTCCTGTAGGTCTCCCCATCCTGGTGGGTCCTGTGGCAGCCCCACGCACCAGGCTGTCTCTCCGTCTCCTCCCTAAATGTGTGCCCGTCTGCCCAGCGCCATCTGAGCTGCCCGTCTGTTCAGCGCCGTCTGAGCTGCCCGTCTGTTCAGCGCCGTCTGAGCTGCCCGTCTGCCCAGCGCCGTCTGAGCTGCCCGTCTGTCCAGCGCCATCTGAGCTGTCTGTCTGTCCCGAGCCGTCAGAGCCGCCCGTCTGTCCCGAGCCACTAGAGCCGTCCGTCAGTCAGGAGCCGCCAGAGCCGTCAGTCAGCCAAGACCTGCCAGAGCCTCTAGCAAGCCAGGAGCTGCACAATCCAGACAGAACAAACCCACAAAAGAGACCAGCACAACCCCCCCCAACAAGATCCGGAGAGCATAAGGTGGAGATGGACGGCTGTCTGAGAGAGCTGGCTGCTCTACGGACTGAGGTGAGAGAACTTAAAGAGGCACACATGGCACTGAAGGAGGAGGTGACAAAGCTGAGGTGTGACAGAGAGCAGGACACTCCCCCAGAGAAGCCAGCAGAACAGCCCACCTCTGACCCGGACCACAACCTCAACACCACAATGGGACAGACAACATAGGACCCACCAACCCATCAGACCGCACCCCCTCCTAACAGCCCCCTCGTCAGTTCCCCTGACAGCTCTCTTGACATCCCCCACACATCCACTGAGGACACACAAAAGCCAGAGATTGTGCTCCTCATTGACTCAAATAGCAAATACATTCAAGAGGATAAACTTTTTCCCAAACACAAGGTGGCTAAACTCTGGTGCCCAAACACTAGGCATGCCCTGGAGCTGTTGTCAGAGGACAAACACTAGGCATGCCCTGGAGCTGTTGTCAGAGGACAAACACTAGGCATGCCCTGGAGCAGTTGTCAGAGGACAAACACTAGGCATGCCCTGGAGCTGTTGTCAGAGGACAAACACTAGGCATGCCCTGGAGCTGTTGTCATAGGACAGACTAGGGTCCCCCAGCCACATCATAATTCACACCGGCACAAATGACCCGAGGGCCCAGCAGGAAAGGGTGACCACAGCACTCAAAGGAGTGATTGAAAAATCTTCTTCCACTTTCCCCAACACACAAGTGGTTATTTCCACCCTGCTACCCCGAAAATACTTTCACCCTGCCAACATACAGCAGGTGAATGTAAGCATATTGCAAGACTGTGCCTCAAAACGTAATATCTACCTGACCCACCACTCCAGCCTGGACTTGAACAGCCTTTACGACCAGGTCCACCTCTACAAGGCAGCAATCCCTGGCCACACCCTATATAGGCCACACCATACCAGACCTGTACCCCTTCTGCCCCTACCCATGCCCCCCGCACCTGCAGCAAGGACCTCAACATGACAGCAGGACATATGCCCAGGCCATGAACAGAGCAACAGGCCCAGCCCCCACTATTACACCCCCCCCAAGCCCCATCCTGCAACAGGCCCAACCCCCACTATTACACCCCCCCCAAGCCCCATCCTGCAACCTAAGAGGTATGTATCAGTCGCTCAACATGCTCTGCTCACACCTACTGTGATGGTCGGGCCTAAACCACACAAAAACAACACTAGACACTATGGAACACAAAGCTTTTACTTTCTCATCCTGGAATATACAAGGTCTGAGGTCATATGACTTTGGCCTAAAGAGCAGAAACCCAGACTTCAAAGAAATTGGAAATACAGACATTGTCATGCTACAAGAAACAAGGTTTAAAGTAGATTGACCCACTGGTTGCCCACTAGGTTACAGAGAGCTGGTAGTCCCATCCCCCAAAATACAAGGTGTGAAACACGGAAGAGACTCAGGGGGTATGCTAATTTGGTATAGAGCAGACCTAACCCACTCTATCAAATTAGTCAAAACAGGAACATTTTACATCTGGCTAGAAATTAAGGAGAAGCATATCTTTAAATCTGTGAATAACACTTGTATCTTTTATCAATGTTTATTATGAGTATTTCTGTGATTTGATGTGGCTCTATGCAAATCCACGGGATGTTTTGGAGGCAAAGCCAAATGTAAACTGAGGTTTTTGGATATAAATATGAATTTGATCGAACAAAACATACATGTATTGTGTAACATGTTGTCCCGGGAGTGTCATCTGATGAAGAATATCAAAGGTTAGTGATACATTTTATCAATATTTCAGCTTTTTGTGACTCCTCTCTTTGGTTGGAAAATTGCTGTATGCTTTCTGTGACTAGTTGCTGACCCAACAAAATGATATGTTCTGCTTTCGCCTAAATGCTTTTTTGAAATCCGACACTGTGGTTGGATTAACGAGAATTTTATCATTAAAATGGTGTCTAATACTTGTATGTTTAAGAAAATTGAATTATGAGATTTCTGTTGATTGAATTTGGCACCCTGCAATTTCATTGGCTGTTGGCGAGGGGTTCCGCCAGCAGTCCTAGACAGGTAATTAAGGAAATGATCTCAACCGAGTGTAACGGCTGTCTATCTCTTCCTCCTCATCTGACGAGGAGAGGCGAGAAGGATCGGAGGACCAATACGCAGAGCGGTAAGTTTCCATGTTTTAAAATAATTTACGAAAACAAGACACAATACAAAATTACAAAAGAACTAACCGAAATAGTCCTGTGTAACAAATAACATAGACTGACAACCCCAACTCACGCCCATACTGACCATACTAAATAAAGACAAAACAAGGGAAAATAAAGGTCAGAACGCGACAGTACCCCCCCCCCCCCCAAAGGTGCGGATTCCGGCCGCAAAACCTAAACCTATAGGGGAGGGTCTGGGTGGGCGTCTGTCCGCGGTGGCGGCTCTGGCGCGGGACGTGGACCCTACTTCACCATTGTTTTTGTCCGCCTCCTTAATCGCCCCCGTGGCCTCTTATGAGCGGCGATCCTCGCCGCCGACCTTGGCCTGGGAACCCTAGCCATGGGTCCCGAATGGACGGGAGATTCCGGCAGCACCGGAGTGAAGGACAACTCCGGCAGCTTCGGACAGGCGGGGGACTCTGGCAGCTCCGGAATGAAGGACGACTCTGTCAGGTCCTGGCTGACTTACGACTCTGTCAGGTCCTGGCTGACTGACGACTCTGGCAGGTCCTGGCTGACTGACGACTCTGGCAGGTCCTGGCTGACTGACGACTCTGGCAGGTCCTGGCTGACTGACGGCTCTGGCAGGTCCTGGCTGACTGACGGCTCTGGCAGGTCCAGGCTGACTGACGGCTCTGGCAGGTCCTGGCTGACTGACGGCTCTGGCAGGTCCTGGCTGATTGACGGCTCTGGCAGGTCCTGGCTGACTGACGGCTCTGGCAGGTCCTGGCTGACTGACGGCTGTGGACTATCTCTCTGAGCTCCACCATGTCTCTCTCCAGATCTGTGAATGTATCCCTCTCAATGATGGAGTAGCAGTGCAGTTGTGGGACCTGGGTGTGTTCAGTGCTGGTGGGGTGACTATCCTCATCTGCAGGACAGTTTGAAGAGGTGTGATCAGACTCACTCAGGATGGGGGAGTCGTCACAGAGAGAAGGCTTTTCCTGCAGTTCCTGCTGGAGCTGCTTGAGGATGTGCTGCACCATTACTGTCCCAGACTTGTAAACGTTGACAGAGGTTGTTTCAATTTCCTCAATGTCTAGTATTCTGAGTTTCCACGCTGGGCCAATACCCTCTCTCTTGACATAGGGGTAGTGTGCTCTTATAGCACTGTGCCATGACAGGGGAGGGTCACACGCACACAGAGGAAATGAATCCTGCTTAATTAGGTAAGTATTAGTTGTATACAGACAGACTGAAATCTTGAAGCACTGATGACAACAGATACATGCAGAAACCTCTCCTCCACTAGCTAAGATACTATTTCATATAAAACCATGATACTATTTAATATTTTATTTATTCTACTCTATTAATGTCTATGAAGGCCTATACCCCCTCCAAGAAAAGTGTTATGAGGAAGTGATCTTATCAAGAATGCTTGTCTGTCTCAGATAGACTCCATCACTCCTACAGAGTACAATGTGATGTATTGTCCAACCCACACGCACACGCACACACACACACAACCGCACACGCACACACGCACACACACACTACACATTGAGACTGTATTTGTTTTCTGTCAATCATAATGGAGAGTTACACTATTAGCTAGTTATTATAGAGATATTATCATTATTAGGGGTTATTAGTTCAACACACACACACTTCTCCTAGGCGGAACAGTCACAAACCAACACACCTGCACGTTCCTTGATTCCTGTGAAAATATCAAATATTTCTGGCTCAGTTGAACATTCCGTTCTTTAAAGACCAAGAAGCAATTAAATGAGAAAAACATTGTATTCCTACTATACTGTTATTGCATGGGATTCACACACAAACGCACGCAATCACACACGCACACGCACACACACACACTCACACACACACACACACAGACACGCATGGATGTACTGCAGGGGGGTTTTGTTGAAAGAACAGAAAGAACAGTGATAAAGAACAGAAAGAACAGTGAGAGATTTGGCAGCTCAGTTACACTTATTAGGAGAAGAATGTAGACGGTGTCCGTGTGTGTGTGTGTGTGTGTGTGTGTGTGTGTGTGTGTGTGTGTGTGTGTGTGTGTGTGTGTGTGTGTGTGTGTGTGTGTGTGTGTGTGTGTGTGTGTGTGTGTGTGTGTGTGTGTGTGTGTGTGCACTGACGAAAGTAGATAATATCTGCATTGTGATTGGCTTACTCCAAAGCTCCTGTGTCAAACGAGATCAAATTTCACAGACCTTAGAGTGTACAGCAGTCAAATTCAGTGCAGTCAGAAATGTGATTTTCCTGTGTTTTATACACATTTCCACACTATGAAGTTGGAAAAATGCTGTGAAATTATGAAAATTATGATAATGCCCTTTTAGTGTAAGAGCTGTTTGAAAAGACCACCTGAAATCTCAGTCTGTTTTGGTGGGATGGAGTTTGACCTGCCGGGTGACCTGCCAGGTCTGTACATTAGTTAATATACCAATAATACAGTTACACTTCTCTGCCAAGAACAGCTAGTTTCCCCCTCCCCACTCAGCCCACTCCAAGACAGTCCTAGCTAAATTCTTGCTTGAGAAATTGCTATTTGCTTAGAAGCTATTTTTTACCTGTTTTTTTATTGGACCAGGTAAGTTGACGGAGAACACATTCTCATTTACAGCAACGACCTGGGAAATAGTTACAGGGGAGAGAAGGGGGGATGAATGAGCCAATTGTAAACTGTAGATGATTAGGTGGCGATGATGGTATGAAGGCCAGATTGGGAATTTAGCCAGGACACCGGGGTTAACACCCCTACTCTTACAATAAGAACCATGGGATCTTTAGTGACCTCAGAGAGTCAGGACACCCGTTTAACGTCCCATCCGAAAGACGGCACCCTACACAGGGCACTGTCCCCAATCACTGCCCTGGGGCATTGGGATATTTGTTTTTAGACAAGAGGAAAGGGTGCCTCCTACAGGCCCTCCAACACCACTTTCAGCAACATCTGGTCTCCCATCCAGGGACTGACCAAGACCAACCCTGATTAGCTTCAGAAGCAAGCCAGCAGTGGCTTTGAAAACAATTACAGTACGGTAATTACTTGTTACCAGAATTGATTTGATATTGAAATAAAAATGGCTGCATTGGACCTTTAAGTCACTGTCCAATTTAGTTAATATAACAGTCCCGTTCTGTTTCTATAGCAGTCTACTTCAGTTTAAAGAACCATTTAGTTAATATAACAGTCCCGTTCTGTTTCTACAGCAGTCTACTTCAGTTTAAAGAACCATTTAGTTAATATAACAGTCCCGTTCTGTTTCTATAGCAGTCTACTTCAGTTTAAAGAACCAGTTAGTTAATATAACATTAGGAGTGGGACACACACACACGTTAGTTATACGCCTGCTGCCCACACGCGTGAACACACACGCAAAAACCCACTCCTACCAGCTGTTTTCTGGCAGCAAGGCTCGGCATTCAGGACTAAATATGCAGTAAAAATAGACAGATGGAGACACTGAGGGTGTGAAATAGGGAGAGAAAGAGATAAATGAGAGAGGGTGGAAGGGAGGGAGGATGAGAGGATGAGAGGGAGGGAGGGAGGCAGGGAGGAAGGAAGGGTGAGAGAGAGAGAGTATAGAGAAGAGAGAGAGCGAGATCCCTCCCTCGTCTGTCTGTTAGCCATCTAACCCTCTAGCCAGGTGCAGCAGACTAACAATAGACTGTTTACAGACCATTACAGACAGACCATACACCAGGAGAGAGAGACAGAGAGGGTCAAATGTCTACTGTTTGCTGATAATCTGGTGCTACCTTTACCAACCAAGGAGGGCCTACAGCAGCACCGATATTCTGCACAGATTCTGTCAGACCTGGGCCATGAGAGTAGATCTCAGTAAGACAAAAATAATGGTGTTCCAAAAAAGGTCCAGTTGCCAGGACCACAAATTCAATTTCCATCTAGAAACCTTTACCCTAGAGCAGGTATATCCAAACTGGGGTACGCAATGCCGTCGGGGGTAGGCCTAATAATAACAATTTTTTTTTAAATAACAATTTTTTATTTTATTAAAAAATATATATAAAAATCTTTCCATTTTCAAACAGTCCATTTAGATTTTCTAAACGGGGCTATACATTTGGGTGATTTTTTTTTTCTCGCCTGAGTAGCTTCGTTTCACAGCAAAAAATAAAATTTAACCATCTAGTGTTCAGCGAAATAACAACACAATGTCAAACACAGGTAGCCTAGTCAAATAATTAACATCCAATCACATTAAACGTTACTCTCTTGCGGGAATTCCACTAACGGTCTGTATGTAGCCAAACGTAGCTGCTGCTCATGTTGGTATCTGTACTGATGGTGCAAAAGCCATCAGGGAGAAATAGTGGTGTGGTAACGCGCGTGCAAGCAGTTGCTCCCGAAGCCACTTGGGTAGAACTGCAGCATCCACCGAGAGGCTCTTGCTGCCAAGGGAATGCCTGACAGCTTGAAAGACGTTTTGGACACTACAGTGAAAATGGTTAACTTTGTTAAAGCAAGGCCCCTGAACTCTCGTGTATTTTCTGCACTGTGCAATGATATGGGCAGCGACCATGTAACGCTTTTACAACATACATAGGTGCGCTGGTAATCAAGGGGCAAAGTATTGACAAGTTTTTTTTTAAATTGAGAGACGCGCTTAAAGTGTTTTTACTGACCATCATTTTCACTTGTCTGACCGCTTGCATGGTTACGAGTTTCTTGCACGACTGGCCTATCTGGGTAATATTTTTTCTTGCCTGAATGATCTGAATCTAGGATTACAGAGACTCTCTGTAACGGCTGTCGTAGTCGTTCTCCTCCTCAGACGAGGAGGAGCATGGATCGGACCAAGATGCGGATTGGTAAGTATTCATGTTTTAATGGGAAAACAACAAACACTACAAAATACAACAACCAACAACCGTGACTAACCTGAAACAGTCCTGTGTGGCCCAAACACTGACACAGGAACAAACACCCACCAAAACACAAGTGAAACCCTGGCTGCCTTAGTATGACTCTCAATCAGGGACAACGATTCACAGCTGTCACTGATTGAGAATCATACCAGGCCGAACACAAAATCCCAACATAGAAAATCAAACCTAGACCAACCCACCCAACTCACGCCCTGACCAACAAAACAAATACATAACAAAGGAAAACAGGTCAGGAACGTGACACTCTCCGCAATTATATTCAATGTACGGCGCAAAATTGAGGCTATGATTAAGAGTTTGGAGCTCTTCTCTGTCTGCATTGACAAGGACAACACACAGGTCTTTCCATCATTGTATGATTTTTTGTGTGAAAATGAACTCAAGCTTGTCAAATGTGATACAGCGAAGCACCTGAGTGAAATGGGTGCGCAATTACGCAGGTACTTTCCCGAAATGGATGACACAAACAACTGGATTCGTTATCCCTTTCATGCCCTGCCTCTGCCACTTACTGATATCTGAACAAGAGAGCCTCATCGAAATTGCAACAAGAGGTTCTGTGAAAATTGTATTTAATCAGAAGCCACTGCCAGATTTCTGGATTGGGCTGCGCTCAGAGTATCCTGCCTTGGCAAATCACGCTGTTAAGACACTGATGCCCTTTGCAACCACCTACCTATGTGAGAGTGAATTCTCGGCCCTTACTAGCATGAAAACTAAATACAGGCACAGACTGTGTGTGTAAAATGATTTAATCAATCAATCAATCAATCAATCAATTTTATTTTATATAGCCCTTCGTACATCAGATAATATCTCGAAGTGCTGTACAGAAACCCAGCCTAAAACCCCAAACAGCTAGAATGCAGGTGTAGAAGCACGGTGGCTAGGAAAAACTCCCTAGAAAGGCCAAAACCTAGGAAGAAACCTAGAGAGGAACCAGGCTATGAGGGGTGGCCAGTCCTCTTCTGGCTGTGCCGGGTGGAGATTATAACAGAACTATGCCAAGATGTTCAAAAATGTTCATAAGTGACAAGCATGGTCAAATAATAATCATGAATAATTTTCAGTTGGCTTTTCATAGCTGATCATTAAGAGTTGAAAAACAACAGGTCTGGGACAGGTGGCGGTTCCATAACCGCAGGCAGAACAGCTGAAACTGGAATAGCAGCAAGGCCAGGCGGACTGGGGACAGCAAGGAGTCACCACGGGCGGCAGTCCCGATGCATGGTCCTAGGGCCCAGGTCCTCCGAGAGAAAGAAAGAGAGAAGGAGAAAATTAGAGAGAGCCAAGATTTTCAAAATGTTCATAAATGACAAGCATGGTCAAATAATAATCAGGAATAAATCTCAGTTGGCTTTTCATAGCCGATCATTAAGAGTTGAAAACAGCAGGTCTGGGACAGGTAGGGGTTCCATAACCGCAGGCAGAAGAGTTGAAACTGGAATAGCAGCAAGGCCAGGCGGACTGGGGGCAGCAAGGAGTCACCACGGCCGGTAGTCCCGACGTATGGTCCTAGGGCTCAGGTCCTCCGAGAGAAAGAGAGGAGAAAATTAGAGAGAGCCAAGATTTTCAAAATGTTCATAAATGACAAGCATGGTCAAATAATAATCAGGAATAAATCTCAGTTGGCTTTTCATAGCCGATCATTAAGAGTTGAAAACAGCAGGTCTGGGACAGGTAGGGGTTTCGTAACCGCAGGCAGAAACAGTTGAAACTGGAATAACAGCAAGGCCGGGCGGACTGGGGACAGCAAGGTGTCAGCATGCCCGGTAGTCCTGACGTATGGTCCTAGGGCTCAGGTTCTCAGAGAGAAAGAGAGAACGAGAGAATTAGAGAGAGCATACTTAAATTCACACAGGACACTGGATAAGACAGGAGAAGTATTCCAGGTATAACCAACAGACCCTAGCCCCCCGACACATAAACTACTGCAGCATAAATACTGGAGGCTGAGACAGGAGCGGTCAGGAGACACTGTGGCCCCATCCGAAGAAACCCCCAGACAGGGCCAAACAGGAAGGATATAACCCCACCCACTCTGCCAAAGCACAGCCCCCACACCACTAGAGGGATATCCTCAACCACCAACTTACAATCCTGAGACAAGGCCGAGTATAGCCCACAAAGGTCTCCATCACAGCACAACCAAGGGGGGGCGCCAACCCAGACAGGAAGTTCACGTCAGTAACTCAACCCAACTCAACTCAACTTTAAGACTGAGACTCTCTCCAATACAACCCAACATTGTAGAGTTGTGTGCATCCTTTCAAGCACACCCTTCTCATTAACCTGTGGTGAGTTATTCACCATTTTTGATGAACAAATAAGGTTTTATATGTAAGATGGTTAAATAAAGAGCAAAATGATTGATTATTATTGTATTATTATTTGTGGCCTGGTCCTTTAAGAGCTCTTTGTCACTTCCCACGAGCCAGATTGTGACAAAAACTCACACTGATTCTTATGTTTAATAAATGTTTCGTATAGTGTGCGTGTGACAGGTTTACAATGATGGTAAAAAACAACATTTGAGAGTGCGCTGACCCTGGTGCTAGAGGGGGTACGCAGCTGGAGGTTGAATGTTTGAAGGGGTAAGGGACTATAAAAAGTTTGCGAACTACTGCCCTAGAGCACACAAAAAAATATACATACCTCGGCCTAAACATCAGCGCAACAGGTAACTTCCACAAAGATGTGAACAATCTGAGAGACAAGGCAAGAAGGGCCTTCTATGCCATCAAAAGCAACATCAAATTTGACATACCAAAAAATACTTGAATCAGTTATAGAACCCATTGTCCTTTATGGTTGCGAGGTCTGGAGTTCACTCTCCAACCAAGAATTCACAAAATGGGACAAACCCCAAATTGAGACTCTGCATGCAGAATTCTGTAAAAATATCCTGTGTACAACGTAAAACACCAAATAATGCAGGCAAAGCAGAATTAGGCCAATATGATTAATAATGATCAAAATCCAGAAAAGAGACATTAAATTCTACAACCACCTAAAAGGAAATGATTCCCAAACCGTACATAACAAAGCCATCACCTACAGAGAGATGAACCTGGAGAAGAGTCCCCTAAGCAAGCTGGTCCTGGGGATCTGTTCACAAACACAAACAGACCGCACAGAGCCCCAGACAGCAACACAGTTTGACCAAACCAAATCATGAGAAAATCATAAAAAGATAATTACTTGACACTTTGGAAAGAAATTACAAAATAACTGAGCAAACTAGAATGATATTTGGCCCTAAACAGAGAGTACACAGTGTCAGAATACCTGACCACTGTGACTGACCCAAACTTAAGGAAAGCTTTGACTATGTCCAGACTCAGTGAGCATAGCCTTGCTATTGAGAAAGGTCACCATAGGCAGACCTGGCTCTCAAGAGAAGACAGGCTATGTGCACTGCCCACAAAATGAGATGGAATCTGAGCTGCACTTCCTAACCTCCTGCCAAATGTGTGACCATATTAGAGACACATATTTCCCTCAGATTACACAGATTCACAACGAATCCAATTTTGATGGACTCCCATATATACTGAGTGAAATACCACAGTGTGCAATCACAGCAGTAAGATTTGTGACCTGTTGCCACACGAAAAGATCAACCAGTGAAGAACAAACACCATTGTAAATACAACCCATATTTATGTTTATTTATTTTCCCCTTTGTACTTTAACTATTTGCACATCGTAACAACACTGTATATAGAAATAATATTACATTTGAAATGTCTTTATTCTTTTGGAACTTGTGTGAGTAATATTTACTGTTAACTTTTTCCATTTCACTTGGTTTGGCAATGTAAACATATGTTTTCCATGCCAATAAATCACCTTGATTTTAATTGAACTGAGAGAGAGAGAGAGAGAGAAAGAGAGAGAGAGAAAGAGAGAGAGAGAGAGAGAGAGAGAGAGAGAGAGAGAGAGAGAGAGAGAGAGAGAGAGAGAGAGAGAGAGAGAGAGAGAGAGAGAGAGAGAGAGAGAGAGAGAGAGAGAGAGAGAAAGAAAGAGAGAAAGAGAGATACTAAGTATGAGGGCTGGGGGAGGGGGAGGAGAGACAGTTAGACAGATAGAACAGCCTGACTAGACGGTGTATGAGGAGTGGGGTGGGGGGAGGACAGACAGACAGACAGAACATGGAGATGCGGGGAACCAAGCTCAGGCGAGAGCCGAAGCTACCCTCCCGGCCCAGAACCCCACGCAGAGGGAAGGGGGATGCGAACGGCGTGAGCCCCCTACCCTACCTAGCTCACAGAACAGCCTGACAGTCCATAAAGATAGGAAAATAACCTACAGTATATAAAGATGAATGGGTGGATAAATGTAGAAATAGTGGTAAAGCGATATGATGATGGAGAGATGGGTAAATAGAGATATACAGTAGAGATGGTAGAAAGATAAGAGAGAGATGGGGGATGAAAGGAGGAGAGGGGGGGTGGAGAAGTGATGATGTATTCCTCTAAAGCAGGAAGCAGCTCTCCTCATCTCCATGGTGATCTCTTTCTCTCTTTATCTTGTTTCTGTATATCATTCACTCTCAATCCCTTTCCCTTGCCCTGCCCTATATCTCTCGCTCCCTCTTTAAAGCATGCTATTACATCAAAAAGCTATTTAAAGCTGCAATATGTCACTTTTTGGGCGACCCGACCAAATTCCCATAGAAAAGTGATTCATAGACCTGTCATTCTCATTGAAATCAAGTCTAAGAAGTGGTAGATCTGTTCTATGTGCACTATTTCTATGCCTCCCCTTCTGAAGTTGCATTTTTGCATCTTTCACTTTCGGTTTTGTACACTTACTTCAAAGAGCTGAAAATACAGTACACAACATATTTTGAGTTATACAAAATATATTTCACAGCGGTTTAGATGGTACAATGATTCTCTACACAATGACTGCTTGTTTTGTCACATAAACTGAAATTTATGTGACTATTAGAATTTTTGCAACCAGGAAATGGCGGAGTGATTTCTGCATATTGCATGTTTAAGTGTTAATGTAACTTTTCATTGAGGCCCAATCTTTTTTACAGCCACCTTCATTTTTATAACGAGTTGAGTTCAGTGATCCCCATCATTATTTCTTAAAATGTTCATGAACGTCGATAACCTCCTTAAATGCTCCACCATCACCAAAATCACTCCATGCAGCACTTGTGTACGGGCACACACACACACACACACACACACACACACGCACGCACACACACACACGCACACGCACGCGCACGCGCACACATACACATACACATACACATACACGCACACACACGCACACATACACGGACACACATGCAAACACACACACATATGCACACACACAAATACACACACACACACGTGTTCACAAAAACACTTGCTTGCCTCGCCCAACCTGTTGCTATAGTAACAGGCCTTGGTGCAGTCCGCAGTATCACAGATCATCTAGATCTCAGACTACTGACAGCAATTAGAACACACACACACATATACACTCACACACACACACATACACACACACATACACTCACACACACACACACACACACACAGCAGTCATACTTTTTCTCACCCTCTCTTTCTCACACTAACACTTCAGATTATAAATGTCTGTTTTTGATATAGACTGTTAGTGCTGCTGCAGATTGGTTTATCAGTCTGTCTGTCTCTGAGTCTATCTAGCTATCTGTCTGTCTCTGAGTCTATCTAGCTGTCTGTCTGTCTCTGAGTCTATCTGACTATCTGTCTGTCTTGGAGTCTATCTATCTATCTGTCTGTCTCTATCTAGCTATCTGCCTGTCTCTGAGTCTATCTAGCTATCTGCCTGTCTCTGAGTCTATCTAGCTATCTGTCTGTCTCTCAGTCTATCTAGCTATCTGCCTGTCTCTGAGTCTATCTAGCTATCTGCCTGTCT